>NC_045711.1:51566932-51740160 GCF_009834535.1 Camelus ferus | reverse complement strand
AGATACCACAAAAAAATTCAAAATACAACTACCGTGTGATCCAGCAATTCCACTCGGGTATTTATCCAGAGAAAACAAAAACGCTAATTAGAAAAGACCAATGCCAGTTTAGTTTTAAAAGCATCCATAGTGATTTTCTGTCTACTCTATGTGTATACCATCCAGTGATCAACCTGAGCTTTTTTTTTTAAACATCATAATTCAGTTCTTGAAGTATTTGCTATGCTACCTCAGGTAAGTTCATTGCATGTGCAACTCAGTGGTGAGCCTAGGAATTTACACACACATTTAGGAGCACTTCTTCTCTATTACCTTCCTCTCCATAGCTCCTCTTCTCTCTCATGTCCCCACGGGTTCTTCTCTCAGGTCTTCTAACTTAAAAGTCAAGATTTTAGGTTTCTTATGTCATTTCATGCTTCCTATCACTTGGTTCACCTTGGGGGCAAAGCAATGAGAGAGAAGGGGTGAAAAAAATTAACAATGATTTCACACACACACACACAAACACGCACTTTGGATCACAGGGACTTAGCTTTCCAGTTCTTCTCAAAGAGAAAGAATTTCTCTCAGTTTTAGATATATGAATGGCTGCTCTATGTATAGTTTTGTGACTGAGGTTTGTCTTTGATTGAGTAAGCCAGCTGAGCAAAACAAACAAACAAAAAACAAAGGGAGGGATTTCCCTCTACAGTCTCCATCCCACATACCTTCCTTCTCAGGCCTCTGGACAGAAACGTAGAGAGTAAATTGGGGAGATTCTTTTGGAGTTTTTCCTCCCCAGACCTGATATGCAGTTCTGGAATTTGTGTGCCCTGGAATCTAAGCTGTGAGATTATGAAAAAAAAAAGAAAATATCAGTAAACTCACTGCCATATTGATCATAGTTTCAATTTTGATTTCTTTCTCCAATTCATCTGCTATTGTTTATTTTTCTGGGTCCTCAGATAAATGTCTTTATACTATGAGTAGTAATCAATGGGAGATACAGAATGTTGTATCACCAGCACTGGAACCAACCAAAATTACACGTTGCCATTCCTTCTATGGGCACTCTCATTTATCTCTTCTGATTTTGTTTTGTTTTTGCCCATCTCTTTGTTTGCTTCTTTTGCTTTGTTTTGTTTTTATATTCTGAATATATTAGCCTGATATGTTTGAATTTTAAAATAATTTTCAGCCTTCCTTGCTAAGGTATGTTTCTCTTTTCCTATAAATTTTCTAGAGAAAATAGGGGGAAAAAAACAAACAGTACTAAAGAAAAAGCCATTCACAGTTGTTTCAAGAAATGTAATAAAGCATAAAGCTGAGGGGCAAGTAATAGTCTTTAAGCTGTCTAGTGTTTATCTTCTTGCCTTTTAAATTTTCTTTGGCATACTTTTGTGCTATTTATTTACTTTAATAAAAATAAACATTTCACCATATGCTATCAAAGGAAGGGGAGGAATCCAACAGGAAATGGCCTACCCTGAACACAATTTGTAAAAGAGATCCATGAGAAATACCCTCATACACATGCTCAAACATACACCACTTGGCTTTTGGCCCAGGGAATTGAACCTAGGACTTCTAGGTAGAGCTGAGGGACTTAGTGGCAATTATAATCAACAATAACAACAACAAAAAAATTCCACAGTTACTTTCAAAGGAATTATATCCACTTGAAGTTTAAGGCAATGGTACTACTAGGACCCACTGATTACTCTAATTCCCAATGCCAACTTTCCTTTTCAGCTATGCAGCTCATTTAATGGACTTCACATTGAACACTTGCTACATGTTGGCACTATGCCAGGTACTGAGGGGAGTACAAAGATGAATTAGTTGAATTCCTGTCTTCTCAGAGCAGAGGACACAGAGCCGCACACAATTTATGAGGCTATTTGTCAGACTGTGCTGAGTGCTGTACTTTACAGACGCAGAAGCCGCCTTCTCTGGGGGAGCGCACAGGGATGATTCACCCCCTCCAGAGGGGAGTGAAGGAGCTTTCCTAGAGAAGTGATGCTTAAAATGAACTTTAAGAATGCGTGAGGCCACAGAGAAATGGAGCACTCAGAGAATGTCATCCAAAGTTAAGGGTATAAGCAAGGCTTGGAGACTTAAAAATTCAGGGTATTCTTAGGGATAAACTGTAGCTGGTGTATGGCACACTCCATTTTGTTTTATTCTCTTGAACCAAGTTGTGTTATTTCTCCTATATCACAGTTTGGGTAGTACTGGAATTGACAAAACTATGGAAGATGGGATTTAGATTCCAAGCAGATCTACTACTGAAGGTGTTCCTTACAGGCAGTGATTGTTACTATACCACGCCTTTACTTAAATGCCCCCTCTATGTAGAATGTACTTCCTTTTCGAAAAAATAGGAAATTTCAATCCCCTGCCTCCCCATGCCATCTCGCTTTCTCTCTTTATAAAAAGAAAATTATGTTTTCACATATTCAAGGAGTGGCTAGGAGCCTCTTAAGAGCAGACACTGCCTTATTCACCCCAATGTCCCCAATCCTACCACCATGCTTATGAGATTAGATGCATTAATAATAACAAGAAAGAAAAAAGTGATAAATACAAATATTCCAGGGGAACCAAGGGGAACTCTGAGTTTATACAAGGCATATATTTTTCTGCCTGAGCACCTCGTAATAACATTTCTCACCTTCCTTGCAATTTGTATAAAGTCATTAAAAAATAAAATCTGAGTTCTGCTTTATAATTAGCTTATAAAATAGTTGAGCTGGTCTACTCCCCTCTTTTCTGTAGAATTATTTATAGACATATTTAAAACTGTTTTTGGAAAAAACAATCATATCAGGTGTATCCTGGGCTTGTTTTTTTTTTTTTTTAAAGAGCTTATTATTTCAACAGAAGATTGAAGCAATCTGGGCCAATGTTGGATACTGGAAATTAAAATTTAGAAAGCTAATACTCCAGGTACCTTTTGGACTTAATTATATCATTGTGTATAATAGAATAAATGACATCTTCTACCCCCATTCTTGAGATTTAGAATTGCTTGGCAGAGGTTAAAGGGACCTCTGTCAGATGTGTAATTCCCTGAAAAACACTGGTGGGTTCCCGTTTGCTTTTTATGGACTAAAGAAAAAAAGGACTTTTGCTGAACCAAGAAGAACAAGAAACCTCTCACCACTGCCAAAAGTATTATTTTGATGTTTCTAATGTTTTCCTCCTGTCAGAGCTTGAATGGTGCTCCAGAGTGGGAAAGTTTAAGAGTGATGGGTTAATCCAGATCCACTTCCTGGTTTTGCTAATAAAATCAGCGTTTCAGTGTACGTTGTGTTTTTCTCTTTGTCCACACAAACAAAACAAATGGGAAACTGAAATTTCTAGCAATGAGTAGAGTAAATGGTTGTGCATTCATATAATAAAATACTATACAGAAGATTAAGTGAATGAGTTAGATCTACAAAATCACAAACACATATTAAGTGAAAAAGCAAAATATGTACAACTGATTGATGTATACAGAATGATGCCATAGATGTAAAGTTTGACAATGTACAAAGAAATCATATATATCTTCTGGGATACGTATATATGTAGTGAACATTTAAAGCATGCCAAACAATAACAAATGCCAGATAAGGAGAGTGATTAATTTTGAGGCAGAAGAAGGATTGTGATCAGGGAGAAGCACACAGAGGACTTTACAAATAACAGTGATGTTTTGTCTTTAAAAAAAAATCTGAAGCAAGATAGCAAAATGCTGAGATTTGGTGAAGATAGGAGGTGAGAAAAGTATTTGTAACACTATTCTTTATATGATCTATAAAATATTTCATAATTCTACAAAGCGTTCGGTGGGGGGTCTCTGTACCGTCTCTGCAACTTTCCTGTAAATCTAAAATTAGTCCAAAATAAAAAGTTTTTTTTTTTAGTTACTATATCTGGTATTGGTTTATAAATGGCTTTGTCTTTAGATCTTGTCAGAAGAACCACAGCTTAAAATAGAAGGCTCTGAGCTGAGCCATAAGGAAAGAGCTCAGGTTGGGGAGTGGTTCATTCTGACTGGAAGATTTCTCACAGAAGGAAGCTTCTGAGCTGAACTTTGATTCTCAGGAGAATTCTGATTGATGAAAGAAAGAACAAAGGATATGCCCAAGGCAGTGGCAATAAGCAACATGTTTGTTAGGTGACAAGTGGCCAAGTGTGGCTGAGACATGAGTTATCTGGAGCAGTGAAGCAGGAAATGAGGGTGGAGCAGAAGCCGGGTTTCCAAGGACCTGGCATGCCATGCTGAGGAATGCAGACTTTACAATGTGGAAGTAACAAAGGTTTCCAAGGGTGAAGACAAAGCCTAACCTGTTGAGCAGTGTGGACAATGGGTGAGAAGAGTTGAGAACATCAGGAAAACTGTCAGAGGTAGTGAGGCCCTGAGGTGAAGAGATAGCCACTTAGAGGTCCAGAAAGAGCCAGGAGCCGTGAGACCAGCTTCGCCGCCTTTTCCTTTCCTGTCTCTTTTCTACTCTTTATCCCTTTCAAGACTTCTGCCAAAGCTTTCAGTTTCTTTATGAAGGCCATCAAATGCTCCACCCAGGAGTGAGGCTATTTTTAAAAATGAGATGTAGCATATTCTGTGGGAAGGTCATCAGTAATAGAGCCTCAAACTTCCTATCTCTTTTGTGAATCTTAACAGCCAGAGAAGAGGCATACATTATCTTTCACACAGACTCCCTGGAAGGAACTGATGTTCTTTCCTCTGGAGCTATAATGGGGTCTCTGTAGAAAGAAGCCTCTCCCACGACACACGACCTCCTTTCATTCCCTTACAGAGGAGCTCTTTTGTGCATGCGAAAGGCACTGGGCCGCCAATTTAATAATTTTGAATGTCACCGTTGCATAGAATTATACTCTTTGCAATCTCTCTCGTGCATCTTTAATGACCTTTCTTGCTTTCAGAGAAAGTGGGGAGCAAGCAGTCTGATGAACACTTTCTTTCAGCCAGTCATTTTCATTGAAATGTTGACAGGTGTATAATCATCAGAACACTGGCTGAGAGGATACTGGGTTTTTAACTTGCTCTAGGACCTAAGGTTTTAGTTTCCTTATCTGTAAAACAGAGGGCATTGTTTAGAAACCCTCTAAGCTCATTCAGATCCTGAGCTTATGTGATTGTGACTCCCTCAGGTCTGAAGAGAGACTGTCATCATTTACTCACATTTTATGACCATCTTCTGAGTGCAAAGCAGTGGATGCCTCAAGTACTTGGAGGTGCTATTAAAGAAAGAGGGTTGGCCTGTGAGAAATTCTCCCAAATTTACATTTCAAAGGAGAAGTAGAAAAAAGTTGAAGGAAAATGCTAAGAATGTTATGAGCTTTAAAAAGAAAAATAAGAATTTAGTTAAAAAATAAAGCACTGGAATTTGAATCCAAACTTGAAATAACATATACGCTTCATAAAGTCAGGCTGTAATACTTTAGTTAAAAAAAAATCATTTATCTTTGAACCTCAGTTTCTCTTTCTGTCAAATAGAAATGATGCTTGTCTCTCAGAGTTTGCAGGGGACATTAGAGGTAATGGATTTGAAAGCGTTTTATGTGATAGAAGCTCTAAATGCATGTAAATAATTCTTTTCACTGCTGAAATTAGTTTAGCTTATTAATTCAGACTTTTTCGGAGTGCAGGGGAAGTGCCAGGTACCATGTCTGGCACTCAGGTTTATTTTTCAGTACTCACACCTAGCTTTTCCTGTCTTAATTTGTTCTTTATGGATGACCCTCACAAAGCAAGCTACATCAGTTTGGGGCAGGTTTTCCAGATTAGACAGGTCACTGCTGCTGCTGCTCCCCACTCTATACATGCAAAGGAGTCTCAGCTTTTGGAAGAATAAAACTAAATGCAGTGTCATGTGCTTATGAAAGCTCCAGAACCAGAGCCAGAGCCCTGTGTCCTGGGTCTATGTTACTAACTCTGCAAGAAAGCCCTGGACAAGTCACTTTATCTTTCTATTTTTCACTAAAAAATAAAGGAGTTTAATACAATGGTCTCTTAGCATCTTCTTGACCATTTGTTATGGGTTGAATTGTCTCCTTCCACCCTCCGCCAAAAAACCTCCTGTTGAAATCCTAACACCAGTGCCTCAGATTGTGACCTTATTTGGAAACAGGGTCATTGCAGGTGTAGTTAGTTAAGTTGGGATGAGGTAGGGTGGGCTGTAACCCAACATGACTAAGGGAATTTATAAAACGGAGGAATTTGGACACAGATATGCACACCAGGAGAATGCTACGTGAAGGTGAAGGCACAGATAGGGATGATACAGGGAACCCAAGGAACACCAGCGGTTTCCAGCAAACCACCAGAAGCTAAGAGAGAGGCAGGGAACAGGTTTTCCTTCATAGCCCCTCATACTTTGGAAAGAACCAACCCTGCTGACATTTTGACTTCCAGCCTCCAGAGGTGTTAGGCAATACATTTCTGTTGTTTAAGCCACCCAGTTTGTGCTTTGTGGTACTTGCTACGGCCGACCTAGAAAACTAAAACACCACCGGAGAGTCAGACCACTGCTAATGGTGGGAAAATATAAATGTTGCTGAAGTTCAAGTGAGAGAAAACAATATCTTACTTTATGAGAGCTATTTGGGCAAGCTAATATATTTTGGTTGTAACAGAAAGCGGAGTTCCATTTTAATACCACTGGCAGTTAATTTTCTCTTTTTTCTAAAGACTGTTTGAACATCACAGTGTTTTGACTCACAGCTCAAGAAATTTAAAACCACATGAGAAAACTCTTACTCATGCCACTATATATAGCCAGAGATGAACACAGCATTTAAAGATGGAGCCACATGAACGTCTAAGTTATTGTGTTTACAAAATATTTCCTCCTCGATGCATGATTCAGCAGTTTCTTGCCACTTATGTTCTCCCTCCAGAGCAACCTCAGCAGGTTCCATAAGGTTGGCTTGAAGATCAGGTTCTGTTCAGTACAGTAGCGACTCTTCTTAGAACCCAGCTGCATTTATCGATTAATGCAGAGGAAGAAACTCAGGCATGTGAAAGCTGATCTGGTTTATCCAAAAGTAAAGTACTGGGCATGTTTAATAGTCATAAAGCAATTCAGTGAGAAGTCATCACAAACATTCATACTGAAGGACAAAAAGAGATTTATGTGTTTCTGATTTTTTTTTAAATCACCTTCTGTTTAATTAGCTATTCTGCTATTAGGGGTGTTGCTACTAAAGACAACTGTTAAGTCTGATCCAGGCAACTAAGCCCTAGAAGTTATAAGTTAATTAACTACTCCTGCACTGTATGCAAATTAAGTAGCCTAGTAAGGAGCAAGATATTGAGTGACTTTCTCCTGTTGTAAATCAGGAGGGAGATGGCCAAATCTGTTAACTCAAAGACATCACAGGAAGGTAAACTAATGAAGTCTTTCCCATGATTGCCTCAATATCTGTCAGGGCCATTATTATAGGAATCTTGTGGGAGGCAAGTATGATCTTCCAGGAAGATTTGATACTAAATTACATTTTTAATGATTTAAAAATAAAGCTTTGTATTTGATGGGAATTAGACAAAATTAGTCCAATAGTTAGTAAAATCAGGCCAAGAGCAGTATATATTTGAATCTTAAGCTAGTGATTTCCAAAATGGAATGTGTAAGTCAAACCATAGGAATCCAGGAGGGAAATATTATTCATTTATTTATTTGACAATTACTTGAATACCTATTATGAGCTGGAAACTGAGGGTGTAGCAGTGAACAGCAACAATAAAAACAGATGAAAAAAATCTCAACCCTCAGGAATTTTGCATTCTAATGAGAGAAAGCATATTATCAATATAAATATTGGTAGTAAGGGTCCTGGAATTAATCAGTTGGCACACTCAAGTAAGTAATTGAGCAGAGTTTAAAGAAGAACAGTTTATAGAGGACTAGGCAGGGTTTAAGAGAAACCAAAAAGAAATGGTGAAACTCCCCAGGGGCTACCAAGAGTAGGAAGCTACCTCTCCCAGGGGAGAAGGAACGTCCCAAATCACCCCAACAGCTGTAGATGTAGGACACCCATTAGGAGGTGTGGCTTTGGGAAAGGAAAGTAGCCATTTCCAATCTGCAGCCCAGCAGGGATGGTTGCTGAGGGGATAAATGTCCACGCTTCTCTCTCCTCTCACCCTCAAGTCCCAGCTGGTGCCTCTCACTGGCAAAACTCAACTGGAATCCAGAGTGTGTAGGAGCCCAGTGGATGTAATCCATGAAGGACAGCCTCCCAGGTCACAGAAAAGGATGGAGAAAGGGGAAAAGGCATCCCCAGGGTAAATGGAGAACACCCAGCAAAGTGCTCTGGAGAGAAATAAAGCAAGAAGAGGGAGAAGGAAGGCAAGAGAAGCACGGGGAAAGATTTTAAATTTAAATAGGGTGGTCAGGAAAGGCCTCTGAGAGCCTGACATTTGAGCAAAGATCTGAAGTAGCTGACGGTGTGAACTGAGTGGCCCGCTGGAGAGAGGGATCAAGGGTAGAGACCGTGAGGTAAGGACATGTTTGGCAAAGTCAAGAGTCAGTTAGGAGGTTGGTGTGGCTGCAGATGAATGAGAGAGGATGTTGGCTGATATCCACTGTCTTCAGAGGTACCCAATATGTGTAATAATCAGGACCATAGCATATCTATCTAATTTATGAATAAATATAATATTTATAATTTTTCCACTGATAGGGCTCCCCAAAATTTTGGCAACCACTGCCTTAGACTAAGTTGCTTTAAGATGTTGCAGGTAAATACACTTACTATTATAATGGCAGGCTTCTGGAGGGCAACGATGTCTAGTAGTCCAATGCTCATTTTCAGATTATGATTAGCCCAATGTTACACTAAAGAGCATGGCCTTGGACTCAGGTCTCCTAAGTTCCTGTTCAGGACTTGCCTCCCTACATCATGCTTTCCTCCTGTTTTATCATGTGTTGAAGGTCAACTAACTTAATAAGGAGTTCTATTTTGGCTTACACACTAAACGAACATTCTCTGGATGTGGAATCTTGGCCACATTCAGAGACCAACCCTGTTGCTCCTGCCTTAGAGCCTCACCCACACAGCTTTAGTTGAAATTTTGACAAAGGAATCAAGATGTAGAAATTTCAAAGCTAAGTGCAAATATTCAAACACTGTCATTTTCTGACAGGTGCTTACAGCTTGATTGAAGGCAGAGGCACAGAGTTAAAATTAATTCATGAATGGGCTTGGAAATAGAAGTGTAAATGAGACCATAATTAAAGTTCCTGCTAATTTTTCTTCTCAGCTATGGACTTTAATGTGGGTTGGTTTTAGCTATATTTAGCCCCAAAGTTAAATTTTAGAAGCAGTAGCATGTATGCCTTTAAATTATTCATATATAAATATTTAGGGTTTCAAATTGTGGCAAAAGCATCAAAAATTGCACCTTAGTTTTTTATAGTTATTACAGTTTCAGCTAAATATGGGCAAAATATGTGTGTGTGTATAATATACACACATATATATATATATTTCTGTTCTAATTATATATGTTAAAGATATTTGAAGAGTTATTTTAACAGGAATAATATTCTCTTAGAGACCATAGAATCCTTTTTAATCATTTCCTTTATTTTTCTCTAATTATAAAATAAATGTTTGCCACTTATAAAAGCATTTGCTTTTATCACTCAGTATATCATGACTATCTTTCAGGACAGTAATAACAATCTATAATGTTCTGTTTAACAAATGCAGATTACCTGTGCAGTTTTAGCACATGAATGAATACACCTTCCAAAATATAAACATAACAGCAACAATAGAATAAGAAGCTCTGGAACTCCATTATAATTCATAAATATCAATTAGGGCCCAGTAAAGAAAATATAAACCACATAATCATTTCAATAATTTAATAAAATTATAGTTAAATTCAATTTAATAATTTAGTATAAAATAATTGTTTAATCAGAGTTGGAAAGGGGAATAAAGGAGCCCTGGTGTCTCACAGGAGTCATAATAATACAAATGAGCTAGTAACCCAGGACTAGGAGAGCAGGAGGAAGACAGGATGAGAATTTGGAAGCCTGGTGGAGGAGGCCACCTAACGGGGTTCAGAGTAGGGCAGCTGTTAAGGGCTTTGGAGCTCAGAGGAGGTCCCTGCAAACTGGGACCCCAGACCTCCAGGGAGTGCTACCAGCTGGCTGATGTTGGTGTCTCAACGGAGGTGTAATGAAGCTGGCTCTGGGAGTATGGGAGGGAAGACCTGCAAAATGGAACAAATGCTGCTGCCAGAGTGAAGCCCCATCCCCGGCGTCATGCTGACAGGAACAAAATGCAAAGCAGAAGGAGCAGGTCCTCATGTCAACCTTCCAAGGTCCCTTTAGATCTCCCTATTACACTATCTATAGAAGTGAGCTGGTGAATCATCAGTGTGGCTACTGAAGCCCAGCAGTGACCCCACAAGCAGAGTGGAAGCTGCCAGAACCTCACATGGGTGGTTGTCTCATGTTAAGTCCCAGGGTTGTTGGGATTGTTGCTCAGTCCCTGCTTTAAAAGAAATTCCATTGTGCCTAAGTTCAGGCCCAGCTCAGTTTCCTGGGCCCCTTCTAGTTGAAGTTCTGAAGGACAGTTATCTGTGATCACCACTAGCAGACAGATGGATCTGTCTATTGAATGCCAAAGCCCCCAAGAATAATTCTAGATGTCTGTTTGTTGTCTAAAACCCATCCACCCATTTCTTTTTCTTTGAATTTCTTCAGCCTTCCTAATATCTTTGGAAAAGGCATGGTTTCTATTCTTCTGTGAACAGACTCCTATACAATTAAAAATAAGTCATGCTAGGTTATTCTGTAGGGATTTGCAAACAAAAGCGTTTAAAAGTTCTCAGAGAGGCTGAAAAATGTCATCACAGACACTTTCCGCATCATCTCATGATTACCAAGGTCTGCTAGGTAAACCATGGCTCGGCAAATGACATTGCCAAAAGGGGCTTGAAAGAAACAGCAGAAAGTTTTTATTCAAAAAGTGGTAATGACTTTACACTACAAAGTGCTGTATTGTTAAAATAAGCATACGTGTTTTTACTCTAGCTCGAGAAAGGACCCCCGTCTAACATTAAGAATTCAGGCTATAGTGTCATATTAAGTGAAGTTGAACATCTGTCTGTTTGCTGGGAGAATAATTTCCCTGAGTATAATGTGCCTTTACAACTGAGAATGAATATTTGCACAGCCCTAATATAGTCTGCAAAGAGACCCTCACAAGGTCATGTCTACACCGACGAGAACCTGAGCTCCATTTACAAACCTTAGGTAGGTGACCCTCCAGCAGGTTTAATGAGGTCCTCCCAGTTACCACTCTACAGCAATCTGGGCTGCTTCTTCCAGCCTTTCACCACTACACAGAAAAATGTGGCTCAGGAAGTCTAAGAAAGTCTTTGACTTACTTTATGCCATGTGAAGATGTATCCTAAAATCAAGATTTTGCAATGTAATAAGTGTCTCCCTCTGTGGAACAAGGTAGATTCTATATATAGAAATTCATAAATAATTACATTCTAAAGGCTAAGTAGAAAAAGATCTGTCCTATTTGAGAGAATGGAGCATTAATCATATGAGTTTGTTTTTACTCTTTTTCCTTCTGCTTATCAATCTTTTACTTTCCAATTAAGATATCTGAATTGTTCCTACTGGCAGAAATGATGTGTGTATATGTATGTGTGTTCATAGGGGAGCAAAAGGGAGTCAGCAAGAAAACGAGAAGGATCCATCAGTGTTGTGTGGTGGCATTCGTCATCGTTTGTGTTCAGGATTCCTCATTCATTCATCAATCAATTGATATTCCATTATCACATTATAAACTGCAGGGAGTGTTAGGACATAAAAACATAGTTTCCACCAGTATTATAAGAGATATTATAAGAAATGGTATACGAGAGACATTGGATACAACAGTAAAGAGTATAACTTCAGGAGGCATGGATGGAAATTCCGAGTCCAGCCTTGGAGAATGAGTAGGATTTTAATGAGTAGGCATACCAGGCAAAGAGCATGGTATGATGAAGAGGGGAAAGCCCCAGGACACACACAGTTCTTGCTCAGCTGAAGAGCAACATGCATGAAGAAGAACAATGGGAGATAAGCCCCAAGGACAGGCTGCCTCCAGACAGTAGAGGATCTTGAAAGCTACACTAACGAGGTCCCGGTGTGCCAGAGGCAATGAAGCATTAGACCCAATGCAGGGAAAAGGAAGCAGGGAGAAACCAAATGCCGTGCAACCTCTTAGTGGATGATTGTTTTAGATTTTCAGGAGGTTAAAAAAGATGTACAGAAGCAATGGAAGGGAGAAATATAGAGGAGACTTCATTCTTCATTTTTTATAAATCCTGGGTTCTTCCCTCTGCTGTCCTTGGAGTCCTTTCATTTGCTGTAATGGGAGAATGACTCAAGCTTTGGGGTCTTTGTCAGCCGGTTTTGAGGTCAGTGTTGATGGTATGTTACCTCTTCTTCCCATACGCTCTTTCTTTTCTTATTCTCTTCTATTTTTTCTATTTATTGATTTATTTATTTATTTATTTTACTTTTCCTGCCATCATTTTAAGATAGTTTGGATACAGTCCTTATCTGGCCTGAATTTCTGATCTAGCACCAGTTTCAAACATTCTGCCACCCCTCCTAAGAGTGTGTTTGGATGTGTCTAATAGGTGCTGAGTTGTAGTTCAGACCGTACGTAATAACTGTTATTGGGAGCTGGAGAAGTAGTCTGAAAGGAATTGAGAAAGGGAAACACAGACTGCCTGATAAGGAAACAGGGCAGAAGGAGGCTTAAAAGACGGGTGAAAACATGTGAAAAACCAGTTTAGCCTACCTCAAAATTTTGCAAAGGGGCTAGCTCCACAAAGTGATTTAATTCTGATACTTGGATGACAGTCCAGGAAATGGGATGTTAATCCCTACGTTGTATGGCAGAATTAATTGGTGTGGGGAAAGAAAGAGAAAACTCAGTTGAGATGAGCTTAACTTGCACCTTCCAGAAGGCCCTGATACTCACATGGTACAAGAGCCTCAGCCATGCTGAATATTCAGTTCCCAGCCTGGAATGACTCTGCATTTGCTTAAGCTGAATTCAGTATTGGATGACAAAATTAAGTGTGTGCCATAAGTTTCACTTTTTCTTCAAGGAGGCAGGAAAGCCTGGTGTGTTCAGCAGGACACTTACCCCTTCCTTGATGGAGCCTCCACTTTCTGGGGAGCTAATTCTCTGTGCCTAAGGACCTCTGACCTCCAGACACATAAAATACAATCTCCTTGAAACATCAATTAGCAGCTGAAACCTCCTGTTGTTTGTTTCTTCCTCTTTGGTTTTTCTTGAGATTAGAATAGATTTGTTAGCCAATTAGGATGAAAACCACTCAATTAACTAAACCCCTATTAACTTCTCATGTCTAAGGACAAGGATGAAAGGAAAGAGTTCTTGATCAATATGTTGAGATTTCTCATGTCTCCTGTTTGGCAATTGCTAAGTATGACCATTGACCATTGTTTTCTTCCTTACAAGGGGAAGGCTTATCACCTGTATTTAATTCCCAGATCATCCCAGTCAGCCAAGAAATTTGGACAGTGTGTGCATGCAGGGAGGCAGACATCATTCCCACACTGAAAACAGATGTTATAAGAAAATTAGTCTCAGTTTAACAGAATATAATTCTTCAGAGGGTTAAAATTTGGCCCAAGTAAGCAGTCTTTAAAAAAATTTTTTTTTGAATTGTGAAAGTACTACCTGCTCATTGTGGAAAGCTTAGACTATATAAACACACTTGTATATACATCAGTATTTGCCGGTAATTGCATTATCCAGAGATAACTGCTGTCCACATTTTGGTTATTTTCCCTCTAGTGCTAAAACATTGTTTTATATATTTGAAACAATAGTCTATATAAAACTTTGCTTTATAGTTAAAATTAATGTTAATGACTGCACAAATATTCTTTATGTGAGTGTACCTTATTTATTAAACCATTTCTCTATTGTTGCACATTTAGGTTGCTTCATTATTATAAATTATGTTCTGGTGAACATCTTTATGCACAAATTATTTTTGCTTTTTAAATACAATTCATGGTTTCTAAAGTAATGATAAGCATGGGCTCTGTTTCAGTAAAGTGGAGGGTGGGGGTTGCTACAGATGTAGGCCATTGAAAGGTATGGTCTGGTTTCTGGCAGTGCCCGTCAGAGGCCACATGCTGGTCAAACCTTCATCATGGCCCCAGTGTCTGATGCACAGATTCTCAAATCAAGAAACAGGGTGTTCTTAATATATCCACAGATGATCTGGCCCTTGGGGCTTGTTGGTTCTCATTAAAATAGCACAAGATGATGAATAAGCCATCATAGTAATTTACTTTATAATGGGGAAATTGAGAAGCCCACTCCCCAACCCCTGCCCCCAGTAGCTGAACTATTTCTGGCCTCCTTCTAAAACAACATTTTTCCTTTTTGAGATTACAATACTTGGGAATGTTTATCTGAGATTTGCTTGGTGGACAAGAATTAGAACAAAGAAGGTGAATAAAATTGAGGGCTATAGTGAGTTCTGATGAAATATTCCTACGCTTACCAAGAAGCACCTTTCTGTGCCTCTCTCATGTGACAGAGCAGGAAGCAAAATTCAGATGTTTGTTTCTCTGTTTTATTCCTTCTTATCAATTATTTGATTGATATTCTTTTTTCTTTAGATGTGTCATTATTCAGGTCATATTTCTGAACTTGTGTATCTGGGAGACCTGCTTTCTCCCAACATATGTCAGCTTTATCAGCTGTTATTTTTTAACAATTATTATGGTCTATGAGCAACCTGCACTGGAAGCACCTGGGCTACTTGTTAATAATGTAAATCCCTGGATCCCACATAGAGTTACTTAATCAGAATCTCTGGCATGGGGTCTCTAATCAGCTCTTTTGACAACCTCCCCCCATTTGATTGCTGTGTATATTTAAAGAATCGAGTTGAATAAGATCACATGGAGTTTCAGGGGTGTAAGTTCTGGAGCCAAATTGCCTGGCTTTGAATCCCAGTCTGACTTCTTACTGTCTGTGAAACTTAATATAATCTCCGTGAGCCTCAGTTTCCTCACTCATTAAATGAGGATAATATACGTGATAGGACTGTTGTGAGGATTAAACTGGAACAGGGCCTAGAATTGAGTTAACACTTAATAAAGCAGCAGGTCAATTCTCCATTTAGAACATCCTACAAAGACCTTTGACCCTTTAACTTTCTTTCCTTGATCTTTCTTTTCAGTTACTAATCCTCTCCCTCATTTCCTCACTGAACCAGTATTATCTGCATGCCTTCTATGCTCATAGCTTCTTGCTATTCTCTGAAATTAACACTTCATCACTACACTAAGCTCCACTGGTGTATGTTTATAGCTCTCAGTAATCCGTCACCTCTGATTACTTCTGGATTGTGGTTTTCTTCCTGCTTTCTATGAGATCAAAGAAATGTAAAGAGTCGCCTCCTCCTGAGAGAAGGGGGTGTACATTCTCATGTTTGGTGACCCGGATTTTGCATAAGGGATTTTTGTTGAACTGAAATTATTGATGAAATTGTGTACAGCTACATCAGAGAGCACTGGGATTGTGTGTTTGGGTGAAATGCTGTGTAAATCTTTAAGTGTTGCAAAAGTGAGGGCTTTGCCAATTTTCCTTGATTTCCCAACTCATAGACAAAGGCAGAAAGGTAGGAGGGGTGGCCAGAACTGAGAGGTGAGGCACAGGCTGCTTACAGAAGAAACTTTTAAGGATCTATTCACTATTGATTAAATTTCTGATCAGTCCTTGCTGCCTCTCCTAGGCACCTGGGCCTTTAAAACCCAAATGTTCTTTTAATCTCCTGTCACCACAAACTGGTGTTTCCTTGGGGCACTTCGAGTTCTTCTCAGCTAAGATGAGGGAAGAAAGTTCAGATTCTTGCTGTTTCAAAAAGATGCCAGACTCTAATGTCCCAAGCCATTGATTTGAGAGAGTCTTCTAAGCGGGATTAATCTCTAAAAGAATGCTTCACTTATATCAGCATGAATTTATTTTGCTGTGTTGCTGTCGATTTCCTGGGGAGGCTGAAAGTTGGAGTGTGGTTTATTAAGCACCTCTAAGACATTCCTTAAACAATGCTATCTGTTTGAGCAAGCATTACCACAGAGATCTATTCCTTGTACTTAGTACACAATCTTGAGTTGTCCTGCCAAGGGAGCAAAAATTGTACTGAAACACAGGGACCCAACTGACCAAGAAAGTACTGGTCATTGAAAGCATATTGCAACTTAAATAAGAATAATTCAAAAATTAACAATGTACAAAAAGTTTACAAAGCACTTCTACATTCATTATTATTGAATCTTTGTACAGTGCTCTATGAAAATGAGAAATATCTTTAAAAATGATAACATAAGTAACAGCATGGGTAAGCATTCTTTTATGTTCTAAAGCCATATTGACCAATTACATGGTTTTCTGTGGTGGTTTCTAGTTGTTCTATTTTACCTCTTCTTTTTTCAATATGATCATTTAATCTTCAGTGTGCCTTCCGTGGATCCAGTGTCTGCCCGGGCTATACTTTTGAAAGCTCAGAGCATACCACACTCATGGACAAAGAAATGAATAAAATGCTTCTCTGTCTCCTTACTGTCTGACTCATGAAATTCCTTTATTCCTCTTCCTACTGCCTGCTGCAAGACTCCTCATTCATCTACTTTATTCCTTTGATTTTTCATATTGAATCATTCTTTTTTCTTGATTCCATTTGGTAACCCAATTTTGGATTTTTGCACTGAGAAGAATGTCATCAAATCTCCACCTTGTCTGATAGTTTTACTTCACAACTTAGATAAATAAGACTATATATCCCTGGGGTTTGGGCCTTGTCTTCATACTTCATCTGGGGAGAGTGATCAGACATTAAATAGACATCCTGAGTAAATGCCTGATACTGGGCCTGACACAAAGTACATACTCAGTAAAAATGACAGTCCTCCCCGCTTTTGCCTCTTCTTCCACTAGTGCTTATCAAGTCTTTTATTATTATTATTATTTAAACAGCATTACTTATGAATTTATTATATACTGGGCACTGTGTGTAACAATGGTGATTTAGAGACAGAAGTCTCTTTTCAAACAATGTCCCTTGTAGCTGGGGAGACAGGCTCATACAAAAGTACACTATGTGAGCATTAGAATAGAAGCATGTCCAAGCTGCACAAGGGAGGGGCATGTGATCCATCAGAAGGAGTGGAGAGTGGAGGGAGTAGTAGTAACAGATGGGGAAGCTTCCTAGAGGGAGTCTCTTGACCTATATCTTGAAAGATGAGAATATACTTCCGCATGGACTGTTAGGAAGGGCATTCTAGGCAGTGCAACCACTGTAGGCAAGACACATTAGGGAAAATGCAAAGAGCATCATACGGCTGGGCATATGTTTGGGCACCAAGTGGTGAGAAGTGTCAAAGTATCATTAAATCCATTTCATTGCTGGTGTCTTTTCAAACGCAAATGCTTTTCTTTAAAAGCCCCTTAGATTTAATCTTGGTCAATCACTTCATGAATTATCTTTTATAGGCCGAGGCCATATAATCAGGTGCTGTGCCATGTTCAAGTCTTGGTTCTTGAGGTGCTTGCTTCTGCTTAGAAAATGATACTAGTGAATTTGCAAAACAATGAAGAATATAGCCCTGAATGATTAAATATGAAATTACATGGCATCTAACCAGCATCTCTAGAAATCCAGACAGATGACTTAACCAGTAAAGGATGACTTAACGGCTGGACTGGGATTTAAATTAGGAGTTATAGGATGTATAGGATTTGACTAGGGGAAGGTCAAGAGAGAAAAGAAGAATAAAAATGTGGAATCTAAAATTTAAAACCTATAGAACTAGAGAGTAGAATAGTAATTGCTAGGAGCTGAAGAGTGGGTGTGGGGACATGTAAGACAAAGGGTACATGCATACAGTTATAAGATGAGTAAGTTCTGGAGCTGGAATCAACAGCATGGGGATTAAGTTAATAATACTGTGTTATATACTTGAAATTTGCTGAGAAAGTAGGTCTTACGTGTTCTCACCACAAAAAGAAAAGGTAACGATGTGGTTGTGTTAGTTAACTTGGTTGTGGTAATCATTTTACAATGTATATGTATATTAAATCATCACATTGTACACCTTAAAAAATCCTGTTGTACAACATAAATGTATGAGTTTTTATTTGTCAATTATACTTCAGTGAAGGTTGGTGGGGGAAAAAATGCACGAAACTAGAAATGAGCACACTGTGTCGTTGAGAGTATGGAAATGAAACAGAAGGATGTGCATCCATCCATTCCACAAACTGTACTGAAGGGCTACAGTATGATAAGCACTGGGGAGAAAAATAGTACGCAAAGCAGACAGCATTGTCCAGCTTTCTGTCACCCATCCATCCATTTATCCTATCTACCCATTTGATAAGTAGTTGTTGAGTGCTTACTCTGTGCCAAGCACTGGAATGGTGGTATCAAACCAGAGCTCTAGGGCTATGAGGGAACCCAGGTCTAGAGTGATCTAATTCTGACCCTTTCTGTGCACCAAATTCTGCTGCAGGCCACAGATGTAGCCCACTTTTCAGTCCTGGTTCTTCCTTGCATGCTCTGTTCCCATATCATTTGCGATATGGAACTTACCCTGGAGTTGGGGGATTTATCTAAGGAGTTGTTGCAGAAACAACTGTTTGTCCTTTATGTACTTTAGTACATGGAATTGGGAATGTGGATTAGGCTAGTGGTACTGAGGTTGAACAAGAATCATTTCAAAGCAGAGACCTCACCCAGATTTGATATTTGATAAGACTTTGAGGATGACAGAGATCTACAGTGAGTGAGATGCTGCGTGTTTTCTTGTCTGCTAATAGGAAGCATGTTGATGCAAAAGTCAAAGAGGAAAGTTAAGAGGAGAAGTTAAATGTGTTGGTAGAAGTCACTATGTCCTAGAAGCTAAATCTAGTATCTCAAGAGAAAATATGCTGCAGGCTTATTGGACAATTCACCCCAGTGCAGAATTGGGAAAAGACCAGCAGATCATTTGAGTGTGTTTGTTCCCCATTTAGTGACTGATTCTATTGTGCTTGGGCCCCAAGACTCAGTGATGGCATGAAGATTATTTTTCCTGATGTATCATGAGGATAATTGAGCCCTCAAGAAATTGCCTTAAATGCATGCCAAAAATAAGACAGACTGAAACATCTGGAGATTTCTGTGGAATTACACAAATGTGAACACACTAAGAAGTTGCAAAAGGCCAAGATGCCCACCGCTAGGATGGGCTGTGAGCCTGGGCTAAGCTGATCTCCACACACATCTGGGTGGCAGGGCTTTTTCATCATTTGTCTACTTTTGACATTCGTGTAACAGAATAATTTTGTGCACACATACAGAGGGAGTGAGAGTTAGAGGGAGAGAAGGAGGGAGATGTGTACATACTCAAATACATATGGATAAGGGACATTGTATCCCAAGCTATCCACATGTTTTGCAGGACTTTAAGTGTTTCACCAGATGTTTGAATTTATAGGTAATTGTTGCCTAATACTGTGTTGGTGAATTTTTCAGAATTTCTGAAGGCTGAAGTTCATCTACTTTCAGTGGCTATATGCTTCTTCCTTGGTGGTTGATTCTCATGCCTCAGGTGGTTTTAGCATTACTGATATGTTCTTGAATCCAAGAGAACACAGCTTTGGTGTAAACTTCAAGTAGGTTGTGTGGTTATCCAGAGGCATTAGCCTGGTCATTTTCTTCGAAGTTGAGTAGGTGGAAATAATTAATGGGCTGGTTTATTGACATGCATTGAGGCATTCTTCTCTTTGTGGTTTCAGTTACCAGCTTCAATAAACTAATTTCAGATTTTATCTGAAGCACCAGTAATTACGTGGGACAAGAAAATTTTCCACCCCAATGTAATCGGATAATGCTTATCACTATTGTCAGGCTAAATCTTAAACCTAGGACTGACACACAAGGCTTAATGCCTACATAAACCAGACTGTGTTTTACGCCTTCCTGAGGGTTTTCAAAAACAAGTTATCCTGATTCACTGACAAATGAATTCTGAGAAAGCAAAATAATGAGGAGAAAATGTTAGCAGCTTAGTTAAGCTTTGTTATGTGTTGGATGTGAGGAATAGATGAGAGCAAAATGAGGATGGGAGTTAGACCTGGGTTCAAATCTCCAGCTTAGCTGCATACAAGCTAAATGTCCTTGAGGAAGTTACTCAACTCTCTGAGCTTCAATTTCTTGTCTATAAAATGGACAAATAATACTCACCTTTGAGGACTACACTTGTGAATAATTTGGTGTGAAGCTAGCCTCTTTCTATCACCATTGGCATAATCTGTGAGTTCGTCAGTAAGTGTTACTGGCTGTGATGTCTTTAACTTTTGTTGTTCTAATTTTCCCTTTCACTTAGATGTAAACAAGTATCCAGCAAATTGTATCTTTTTATGATCCTGATTTTACAGGTGAGGAGACTAAAGGTCAAGTTTGGCTCAATGCAGTGCACCAGGATAGGAAGCATAATACAGTTATTACTATTATTGAGTTAACATCAAGGATTTGGGCCAGACAGCCTAAGTATTGAATCCTTACTTCACCACTTGCCAGTTATTTTTTGTTTCTCTGTTTGTCTAAATCTTGGGCAAGTTATTTAACTTCTCTATGGCTCAGTGTGCTGTAAGAGCCTGTAAGAATCAGGATAATAACAAGATTTACCTCCTAGATGTTTAAATGAGCTAGTTAAGGGGAAATACCTAGAACAGTGGTCAGCACATGGTAAACACTCAATAAATGTGACTATTATTAGCAGAACCAGCCTGTTTCTGCCAGCTCAGGACCTAGTTCTAATGGCCCTAAATGCAATGATATTTCCAGCATTTTGCTCTGACTTCCAAGAAGTCAACTTTGGAGCTTCTCTGAGCACGCCCTTCACTCTTTCAGTGCTTTTTGAGGAAAGGGGAAAGCACCACCCTCTGTATCAAGTATGACTCAAGTACATCACTACCTGAAGATGTGAAGATGGGCCAGATAACCTCTAATGATCTGGTGTCCCAAGAATACTACATCTGTCTTAAGTTCCTAGAGTCACTAAAACTAGCAGTTTTCCTTGGAGCATTTATAGTCCCATAGCAGTAGCAGAGGAAGAGAGCAGGCTTTTTGATCAGGAAGCCTGCTCTTATAAATTAACTTAAATGCTACTATACTCAAAACAATATGGCACTGACACAAGGATATAAATATAGGCCAAGTAACCTAGAAAGCCTGGAAGCAAATCTAATGTATATGGAAATACGTGATAAAAGTAACATTCACCTTGGTGGGGAAAATGGTTTATGTAGTAAATAATAATAGCATTATTCACTTTCTATCTGGAGAAAATCTTAGACCCTTATATATATACCAATTAATCTCTGACAGATTTTGAAAGTGAAACTGTAAAAAACTGTAACAATGAAAATATTTTTAACATTTTGGAAAGTATTTATAAACCTGTAGTTAGATATGTAATATCAAATAATAGAGAAAACTCAAAAAATTTATTCACAAAAAGATCAATAAATCCAACCCCCATATAATTTGAAAATCCCTAGATAACCAAATACCAAAAATGAAGTTAAAAGCTAGATACTAGATGAGGAGAAAATGTTATAGCATGTGACAGAGGGCTAATATTTGTAGAATTCAAATGATAGCTAAAACTTACATGATAAACACAAGTAACCCAGAGAAAACTTCATGAAGATGTTCAGAATAAAAATGCAAACAGCTAATGAGCATATGAGAAGATACTCAACCTTGGCAGTAGTAAGAAATGTAAATTAAATCAGTGAAATCCCGTCTTTCCTGTTGGATCACCATAGTAAACAAACAAACAAATAAATAGCATTCAGTGCTATGGAGGTTATGGGGAAATGGACATACCACACATAGCTGGTAGGAGCATAAATATTCATAGATACTGCCAGCAGCTTTTAAAGTCACCTGGCAGCATCTATTAGAATAAAAAAATGTGCATACCTTGACTAAACAATACTACCTTTAGGAATCTTTCCTACTGAAATGAAAGCAGTATTATGAAAAGTATACATTTGAAGACATTTATTGCAAACATTTATTTTCATGGTAAAATAAGATGGAAATAACCTTAATGCTTTCATTTAGGAAATGGTTTTAAAAAGTAGGGTGAATTCAAAGTTCTGTAGCCTTACACATGAATGAGTAGCTTTATGAGGAAGTGACATGGAGGACATTTGTGGCATATTGTTACTTGAAATAAAGAGTAATTTTTATAAATAGAACTTCTCTATGTGCAAGTGTATTTGGGTGTGTTTGTATGAAAATAGTGAAAGATGTTGACTGATGCCTAATAAACTGTTCATACCAATTACCTCCTGGGTGTCACTGAAAGGAAGGAGAGTGAGAGGACTACCTCTTGCTTTATATGCCTGTGTATTGTTTCACATGTTACCACATATGCATTACTTTGTATCTTTTGTCTGTCTGGTTGTTTACTTTAAAGAAAAGAACTGATCTCAAATTCTAGTCCCTCAATTTACTGACCAAGTGACCTTGGAAAGTCACTAAACCTTTTTAAGCCTTATTTTTCTCATCTGCAAAATAATGATAATTTTATTTCACAGGACTGTGGAAAGGATTAAGCAAGATATGTCAAGTTTCTAGCACAGAGCTTATTATGGTGAATGATAGCAAATGAAAACACTCCCTTCCTTCCCTTTGCTTCACCCTCAACTGATGTGTTTGCAGGAATGCAAGCCTGTGACCATATTAGAAACAAGCCCAAACAGGAGGATGAAGCTATTGTACTAACAATCTAACAACTTCCAGAAGCTAAATTAAAATGATTTTCTTTGGAGATAAAGCATCCCGGATGACCCCATCCCAGTGCTCACTCCTTCCATGCATCCAGACATGGAAAGTTATAGATCCAAAAAATAATTCCACATGGCTCATTAAAATTTTGCATGAGTTTAGTAACCAATACTATGTCCCAGAGTGTGCCTTGCTCTGAATTCAGGTTGGGTTGTGTGGGCATCTGAAAGCTGCCTCTCCTCCCTGTCCTGCCTGGAACCTTTACAATTTCTGTCTCTGGAATCACAGTGTTGGTGGCCACACCATTCCCCAGCATCCCCTCACTGGACTCCTTCTTCAATGTTCATTGAATACTTGTTATAGAAATGACATTATGTTAGGCCTTTTATAAACCTGTTCTCACTTAAGCTTCTCAGCAACTCTGTGGAGTGTCATCTTCATTTTATAGATGGAGCAACTACAGCAAGCTACAGCTGTAGAAGGTCTAACCCACTGCTTGAGGTTGCATGGTAAGGATGTGGTCACAGTCTTTCTCCTATCCAATAATAACTCTCCAAGTTGGGGAAGTCAGAAGATCCAATGGCTTAAAAATCTTCTTGCATAATAGTCATTGAATTCCAGCAATAATTTTTCTCAATTTCTTGGAAGACTTTAGTCTTTTAACTAGTTATAAGACTTCTATGGCTTGTAGCTTCTATTCATACTTTCAGGCTGAACTCAAAGTTCTTCTCGTTTAGTGAGGCTGACCCTAGCACTTGAGGAAAGAATCAGGCTCATTTACTCCCCTGTCTGCATTTAGGCTTTAGAATTCGCACACCTTAATTCTAACACTTACAGTGTTTTATTATAACATGATTTGTTAGCTTGCCTGTCTTCCCACCGTTTGAGGTGTCCGTTAGAATGGGGGCATTTTTTAAATCTAGCTCATTGGGGATGTTCCATTAATTTTTTAGACAAATGTACAAATTAATGATTATGTATTAAAAGGGATATTTGCAACTTTTTAGAGGTCCTCAAGTGAGAGAATGAGAAACCTAGTTAGAGGCCCTCCCTTTAATATACATATATCAGATTCCCAGCAACGGAAGAAGACTCCAGCATCAAAGGAGTTATTCAAAGCCAATTCCCCTTATGAAATAAATTTGAAATCAGAAAGGGGCCGAAAGCCTGCAGCAGTGGGTATTTTAAACATGCTCATTAATAATGGCTCAAACTGGAGATTTATTGCAGTTGAGAACAGGGAAAGGGACAGTAAATCAGCTTTGGTGAGGAAAAGAGCAAGGAAAAGATATGAGTTCTTATTTAAAATGTATTCATATGCTTTATAACCCTAAAGTAGAGATTGCTGTATTGAAGTGGAAGCCTTTATTTGTAGGATTGACTTCCCTGAGAATATGTTTTATGCCAATATTCATTTTCCCAGCTTTCATTTGCTTTCCTTTGGCCAGAAAGTTGGGGACTTAGTTCATTGCTTGAAAGCAAGAAAAGATTGCCTTAGCTTAGTCTCTTTATGAAAATATTCCTTGCTTCAAATGATTACTTGTCTCGCACTAGTTGGATCATAGGAAAATGCTATTTTATTGGCACATATGTTGACGAGAAGTTTTTAAAACATTCAATTAGCTGTGCCTTCAAGATAGAATTTAAACAAACCCAAAGCAATAGGATTAAATTCACATAAAAACCCACCTGTTGCTTGGAAACCAATTATTTTCCCACTCAAACTACTCCACGGGTAATCAAGCTCACTCTTGGCTGTATTCCAACCAAGACAGACTACATGCTTTTAATTCATAAATCAGACCATGGTTCTCCCTTGCCCAAAACCTTCAGTGACTTTCCAGTATATTAGAGTAAAATTCAAATGCCTTATTGTGGTCTGCAAAGCCCTGAGATATCTGTCCCTGATCAACCTGGCCAACCTCATCTCATCTCACTTTTCTTTTCATCTGCCTCATCAAGTTCAAGTTAACCGGCTTCCTCTCCATTCCTTGAACACATCAGCCTCTTCTCTGCCAAGACCTGTTCCTCTTCTCTGTGTTGGACACCCTCTTCCCTGCTGCTCTTCAAGAGAGACTCCTCCCAGTCCTTCCAGGGTGTGCTGGATGTCACATCCAGAGAAATTATCCCTGACAAATTATCCCTACCTAGGTTATCTCCCCCATCTACACTGTATTTTATAATTCATTACTGTTTAACTGTTTCTACAGCATACTTGCAAAAAGTTCTAATTACATAGATATGCATATATAAACTTGGAGATGAATAATATCTCCCATTTTCCCCACTAGACTTCAAGATCCATGAGAGCAGGAGTCACATTACTGCTTACCCAGAACTGATGACAGTGTCTGGCACCTAGAGTAGGTCCTCAGTAAATGTCTGCTGCTTGAATTCTAATGCCTGACACATCATCACATAAAATGAACACTTTTTAATTGAGTTTGTCTTGTTCCCATAGGATTGAGCAATTCACATATTGCATAAGTTAATTCCAAGTGCCAAACTCCCTGCCCACAACAGCATGGAATTTGCAAATTCTGCTGAGATGACAAATGACAATTCAGGACAAATGAATAAGTAGGATGCCTAAAAGCTCAGACTGACTTTGGAGTATCTTCTCTAGGATAAAAATGTCATCAAAAAATTTTTTAACTCAATATCAGACTTGATTCCTCTATTTTGAACTATTTCTGCCTCTTTCTCTTTCTCTCTATTTCTTCTCTCTACTTATTTGAGTAAGCAGCTGATAGGTTTTGCTTTGAGTTTTCCATGGCTCATGTTTTACGCAGCTGAAGCCACAGTCACTGAGCATCTTTCATAGCTCACTGGACCCAGAGCCAAGAGACCGTTTGGGATTTGTAGTTTATGGTAACAATGACAGCATTGCTTTGGGGAAATGTTTTGGCAAAATAACACATAGCTGTGAAGCAGCAGTGAAGTTCCATTGTTTAGGCTCCATGAAAATCAATTTGCAAAAATATCCAAGTCTAGTGTGTGTTCTAGTTTATATGTAAATTAAAAGATTGTGTGGAAAGGATTCTAGAGATGATGCCATTTAAACATTTCAGAGCCATTGTCCATTAATTAGAGTAATTCTCATTCAATTTTACTTTATTTACATTTATATTTTTCTCAACAATAAGCTATATCAGTCAAGCTAGAAAGAGACACATTAGCTAATAAACCATAATGACTGATGCTTTAAAAAATGACAGAAAGTTTAAAATTTTGATTTATTTAGACAACTGTAGAAATTAAGAGAAAAATAATTCAACAATAATTCTCTAAATTTGGAAACAGAAGTAATGCCATAGCATTCTACAAAGCCACTTCTGTCTCAGGGGTGACATGAGGTGCTTATAAACCTGAAGGATCAAAAATATGGAACATAGCTAAGTATTAGAATCTTGGGGATAACTGAGAATTCTGCATAAATCCAGAGGGAGCATTTCTTACTCTAAATCTTGAAGCCTTAGCTTGCTTGTCCAGCCTTACGCTTCAGGTAAAGTCTGTTGGCTGACTCCTATGCTCCAATAAACTTGGGCACCCCACACCTCTGTTTTCACAGCCTTCCTCCCATAGCATTTCCCTAGAACCTAGATTACATCACATTTATAGACTTATTCCTGTCTATTTGGCACCTGAGTTCCCTGGAGTAGCTTTGACACCTTAATTATTGTCCCAAAATGTAATAAGGATTTAAGAACATTGACTTCTTTCATCTGGACTGAAACTTGCCTAATCCAGCTCCTCACGAGCAGTCGCCCCCATTAGGTCTCCGTGGGACCCTACAGATGAGACCCAAACACATTCTCTCTTGCCTAAATTGAAGCCTTTTTCTATCTAGCCAAAGTTGAACAGCTTTTTATTTTAATCCTAACTTTATTTGGGATGATTGACATTTAAAGAAGTTTGATTTGAAACTTTGTACTTGAAATTTATTTTATCAAAGTCCTGAATGAAAAAAAAAAAGATGCAGCCTAGGATACTTTACCCAGCAAGGCTATCCTTTAAAATAGAAGGAGAGATAAAGAATTTCACAGACAAGCAAAAACTAAGAGTTTAGCAACACTAAAACCATGCTAAAAGAACTATTGAAAGTTCTACTCTAAATAGAAAAGAAGCAGGATGCTACAGAAATGAGAAACTCATAACTGGAAAGGTGGTAACTACCATGCATTACAAATAGAATAAACACAAAATTGTAAAAGAAGACATCTAAATCATTAAGAGTGGGAAAGGGAAGCAAGAAAATATAGAGTTTTTTTTTCTTTTTTTTTAATTTGTAGATAATGTTACTCTTGATTTGCCAAAAAGAAATGGTAGCAAAAGACATTTAATGGCCATGACAACAATGTAACTCTGAAACTCCAGATCCAAAAATCTGCTCATGTATGGAGCCTGCTGGGGAGGAAGGGAATTAGAGCAGTGGGGGTGTAGTAGTACTTGGAATCTTGAGACCTGGGTATTGGGTCTTACCCTTTCCTTTCCTATATCTCCCTGGCTGTGAGGACTTGAGTACTTTTTTCTGCCTTTTAGGCTTTAGTTTCATGTATTCTATATGAATTAATGATTAGATGATCTCTAAAGTGGCCTTTGTTTCTGAAAGACTATTAATTTGTGGCTGATTTAAAATGAGTAATCTAATGGTGAATCAACTTTGATACCCCTTCCAGAGTGGAGCTAATGAGGGACACAGCTGAGCAAGAGAGAGTGTTTCTTTGTTATTCTTCAATTGGCTAAGCAGGTGGTTAGAACCAGACACCCAGGCCTCGATAGTGAAGTGGGCATATAAAAGCCCTGAAACTGTCATAAAGAATGCTATGCCCAATGAAAGCAAAGGCAGATGTTCACATAAAGTTTTTGCCGTTCATGTTTTTGTGGAGGTCCTTTTGGAGTGTGAAGTTTATTATCAATGCACAGCAGCATCTGCCTACCCATGTTGCCTTGTAATAGCAGTCTTGCAAACTATTTATAGGGTTGGAATTATTTTGTTAATAATTTTTATTGGAGTAGATGAAATGTAATATGCACCAGCTGTTACTACATTTATCATGCATCTGCCTGCCAGGGAAGGCCTCCCAGGACATCATGGATGGCCTGATTGTCAAAGAGGTTATTGTCTCGCAGGCTGTTAAAGACAAAAGGGGACTGTATTCATTTCCTATTATGATTCTAACAAATACTCTCAACTTAGTGACTTAAAACAGCACAAATGTATTATCTTAGAGTTTGGGAGGTGGTAGGTCTGGAATGAGTCTCATGGGGTTAAAATCAGTGTCAGAGCCTGGTGTTCCTTTTGGAGGCTCTAGGGGAAAAATCTGTTGCTTTGCTTATTCCAGTTTGTAGAGGCCACCTGCATTCGTTGGCTTGTGTCCTCATCCTCCATCTTCAAAGCCAGGATCTTCTGTCCTCTCTGACCTCTCTTTCCAACCTTAAATATTTTCTCTGTATCTCTGACCCTCCTACACCTCTTTCTTTAAAAAGACCTTGTAATTACATTGGGCCCAGATAATCCAGGATAATCTACTCATCTCAAGATCCTTAACAATTTCTGCCCAGTACCTTTTACAATGTAAGGTAACATATTCACAGGTTCTGGGGTTAGGATGTGGACATCTCTGGAAGGGGCCATTATTCAGCATAGAGACAAACCAAGGCCCAAGAAATAAATGGCTTATCTAAGGTCACACAGCTGATTTGTGGCAGTGCCATGACTGTATCCCCGGCATCGTCATCTGCCATGTTTATGTGTCACACTGACAAAAAGAGAGGTCGGAACATGCACTAATGGAGGTGTTATTTTTATAATAAACTTGAAATGATTGAGGAATAGTATAAAATTGTCAGTTATTTTAGAGATGATAGACGTTTGTATTTTTTTAAATACATTTTAATGAGCTTTCTTAAATATTATAATTACTGCTAGGTCATGGTACCTTCTAAAGAAAAACTGACTTGCAGTGATAAAATAGCTTAACTAATGTTGGGAAATGGAAGTGCCAGGGAAGCACATGTACATATTTTTCTCTCCACTCTTCTTTCCCCTCCTTCTCTTTCTCCATGTTACAACTCTGGCCATTGCTGCCATTTTGAAAATCAGTTACAGCTGGGCAGCCAATTCAAACTTTTTAAATTAAAGAGAGTGGAACCACCAGAGGCTTATTGCCATAGGTTAAACCAAATTAGATATTTGCCATATTTCATAATGAAGCTCTCCTTATTTTGGTATTGAAATATTTTTTTAAGAATATAAGGAACTTAGTTTTAGCTCTCCCATTTTGGCTCAATAATTGCCTGTAACAATTAAAAGGGTTACAGAATTTTGGGTTTAGATGAGACTAGACATACCATCTAGCCCAATTCGTCTCTCTTTCACAGTATCCTTGGCAAGTATTTGCCATACTCCTCTCTGGCCTCAGTTTTCTCTGTCCATGACACAGGAAGGAATGATGGCTACTGTAAATTATAGGGCATATTAAGTTTGAGTTTTTGAGAGGACAGGTACATTTGAAAGTATTGTGACTTTACTGTTAAGCTCATATTCTCTAGGAATTTCTCCATTGCTGCAGAGTTTGGTGCCCCTCATCTAGAGTTTCATAGTACACTTGATTTAACCTCATCCCACACCCCACCCTCAGTGTGGTAATTATATTCCTTCCTTGAAATTCAAACCTAACTTAGTGCTGGACATACAATAGGGGCTCACTGTACTGTTGATGGATGCTGTGGATGGATGAGTGAATGATAACCATATAATCTCATAGGCATATAGAGGACACATGGATCCAAAGCCTTAATAATGATACTGAAGGGACAAGAAAAGGTTGAAGACATAGTCTCTTACCTTTATTGACATAAAATTAGTAGATTGGCTCCCCACTGCTTTGCTAACCTACTTAAAAGGAAGAAAATAGGATTAGAAATTACTTTAGAAATTTATTTTAGTAGATTCTTTAATGTGACACTGAAGACAAGTAGACATTTTCCCTTTGGATATTTATACTTAGCACTCAATGTCATCTTTTTCTGCTTATCAGTGAACACATCCTTCAGCTGCTGGTACGTTAAGTCAAGTTTCCAAGCTCCCGTCTGGCATTTGACTGGGGATCATAAAATAATTCACTCCCTCTGCTCGGTCTTGACAACCCATAGAATAATACCTTGTATATGTCAAATGCTACTTTCATTGAAAAGCTTATAATGCTTTGTATCTAGAACTAGGTTGATTCCCATATCATTCCTGACAAACAGAAAAGCAGAGCATCAACTCAGGGGTTGCTAAACATTTAGTGCACCTCAATGTGAAAAGATGATGGGGCTGGACTCTGCCATTCTTCCTGCTGAGGCATTCATCTTTAGACATTATGAAGTTAAGACTTAGAGAAATTGACCAAGATTCAGGCCAGGAAACTGCCATAGCAAGAGCCAAGGATCTCTAGGGGTGGGAAACATTAGATGGCTGTCTTTGATTTTATGACTTTTGTCCATAGCTCTTTTTATATCATTTCCCCAGCCTTCCACCCAGCCTGATTCTATAACTTCTTTTTGTTTCTAGTTCCTTCTTTCTGGGGATTGGTGAACTCAGCTTGGAATCTTTGCTCTGTGGGGAAACGGCAGTCTCCAGTGAACATTGAGACCAGTCACATGATCTTCGACCCCTTTCTGACACCCCTTCGCATCAACACTGGGGGCAGGAAGGTAAGCAGCCATGTTACTTCCATTGTGAAGTTGAGGAAGGGAGAGATGCTGATTCTGGAAGCCAGTCGTCCAGTCCTTCATGTCTGCGATGAGTTTCTTTCCACCCAAGAGTAATATCGCAGTCTTCAGGCCTACTTCCAACAAGTATAATTATGTCTAAATCGTGCTTTTTCTGCCTACCTGGTCAAACCCTCCCTGGCAGTTGCCTGATGTCCTGCCCCTTGGTAGCCAAGAAAGGTCAGGAAACAGTGTTGCCTCCCCTGTATATCATGCTGGGAAAATTCTTCCTCTCAGAAACCCCTTTACTGTTTTTTGGGTTTTTTTAATTCCAATAAAGTAAAAAAAAAAAATTAACAAAAGTAAAATCAAACATTTATCATCCTGGAAGGAAAAACAAATAAAAATCACAAATGATTTATAAGAAAATCAATAATTAATCTTCCTATGGTTTGCTGGCTAAGAATCCTAGCTGCACAGAGATGCTGAACTGTGCTTTAAGGTTCTCACACCAGCATCCCTGCCTCCCACTCCTTACCCTATGATGAGCTCCTTGTTAATTTGTGGAAGAGCATAATGTCCATGGGGTCTTCTCATCAGCGGAATCTAAAGTTTCTCTTGGTGGTTTATCTATACTTGGCTTGGCTACTTTTTACTGTTGAGTAGATTGTTGAAGGTGGAAAAAAACACACACAGAAAGTTGTGTTTGAAGGTGATATAGCTTTTGTGAACCAAGGAGGAATGGAAAATCATCTGTGTGCAAGAAATTGGGGTTAAAATTATGGATAACTTTTGCTGCTGTGGGCAACTGATTCTCCAGGGTTTGAGCTCCTTGGGCTCTGCTCTCTACTCTGCTTATGCAATTTGTTCACCTGAATCACCACAAGTTTGTAAGTAATCTTTTTGCCTTCTGATATATTAGAATATTTTTCTCTTATCACATAGTTTTCACCAAAAAAAGAAAAACAAAAAGAATGACTCATCAAAGTGTTGCTAGTGACTTTGACTTAGGTCACAAGGCAAGATTTAAAGGACTTTGCACATGGTTGAGACTATTTAGCTAAGTTGTGTTTGTGTACTGTTTTAAATATGACTTAGGAAGCATGTTTGTAGAAAGGTCCTATATAGCTCATGTAGTTTGTTGCTCTGATTCCATAGAAAACTAACCTACCTTACTTAATGTTTCATTTGCACTTTTACTTTTACAAACCTTAAAGGGAACTTGACTTGCAGTCTACATATACCTCCCTCCAAAAGGGTGAATCATTTAAGTCAAGTAATGAGCATGTATAGATTCACTGACCAGTATTCAAGAAGCACAAGTTGCAGTTTTGAGTATTCAGCCATTCTTTCTTTCTTGGAGACGGTGATGGAGGGAATAACTGTATTCTAGGCAAAAGGAAAAATGGTGGGGGAAAAAAAAAAAAAAACACAAACTAGAAGGAAGACTGGTACCTGAATTCCAGAAATTGCCTGAAAGATGGCCAGCAAGGCTGAAGCATAGAGACCAAAGAGGATGTGGTAGGGAGATAAGAATAGAAGAAGAAGGCAGAGACCAGATCCTGAGGCCATGTTAAGGAACTGGATCTTTTTTGTAAGAGTATGGCAAGAATTTGAAACATTTTAAAGTAAATAATACATAAGGAGTTGGATGGAAAAGGAAGTAAGCTAACACAAATAACGGTTATATAAGTTTCACTTTCCATCAGACTATCATAGAAAAAAATCTTGATGTGAAAGAAATAAAATTTTAAAAAAAACTAATTTGAGCAGCTTCTCTCTAAAATTTATTGGGAAAGAAGAGAATGATAGCCTGGAGTTAAAAATCACTCAGAAGTTATATTCTTTTTTGGTGTTTTTTGTTGTTATGTGATTTAAAATATATACTTTCAATTAAGTAAAGTGTACCTGATCCAAATCAATTTTCAAATGCACTGGAGTTTTGAATTTTGGAAACATTTACTTTTGGCAAAGTAAATATTTATATCTGGCCTGGTTTGTGTTGTCAGCTGTTTGAAGAGCTGAAAACTGTCTGATGGTTTCCTTTGCATTTATGAAAGGTGGAAAATAAAATTTAGACGGTAGTAGGATAAACTAACTGGTAATAAAATGCCTAAACCTGGTAGACAATAGATAAATCATGTTTGTAATGTTCTTGAGGATAGGGTTTAATGAGTTAGACACTTATTTTGAGAGTAAGAATTCAAATCACTGACTCTGAATTTAGTTTTTCCTTGAAGAAATGCGTCTCCAACTCAAAAGGTTTAAAAACCTCCCTGAAAGACTGGGAGGTTTTGTAGAATTTGGGCAAGCTGCCATATTTTGAAATCTGACATCAACTGGGTATCAACATCTTAAATGCGTCCCAGTCATTATGTATTTTATGTCATATTTTTATCCATGAGCATTATTCTTGCTCATGTTTAATGTACCTTATTTACAAACCCTTGAAGCAGCTCTACTGCAGTCCCTGAATGTGTTACTGTGTTGTTTGAACATATTTGACCTGGCATAGGGCTTGGATGATGAATTAGAGGCTTTTTAAAGCATGAACCAGGACTGAAATTCAATGTGAACACAAGAATACAAAGAATAGTAATAGATGAAAATAAAAACACATCGTGTTTTGGATATAAAAAATATTTATTTTACTTGAACAATATGGTTTCTTTTACCTTTTATGTTGCTTATTTGCAATGGTAAATTTTAAACGGTGTTTGTTTTTTCTTGAAGAAGAGTACTTTTTACCCAGTTGTCCATATCTGACACATAGGATTCTCATGGACAAAATCCAAAATAATTGTACTTTCAAGCAGTGCTCACTTATGGTTGGGTTGTGTAGGAATATAAGAATCCTACTTTGGGAGAAGTGTGGCCAAGATGGAGTAGGAAAACCCTGAGTTTACATCTTGCCATGGGCACACCAAAATTACAATTATTTACAGAGCAACTGTCTACAAAAATAACCTCAAGAATAGTTGAAAGACTGTCCACAACTAAAGAAGGAACTACAATGTGTTGGGTAGGAAGGGTGGAGACATGATATATAGTTAAGAAAGACACCCCTGTGTAGGCAATCACAAATGCAGAAGTTTTCCCCAGGAAGCAAAGGGGAAAAGCCCCATATTATTGGTCCTGCCCAGCTAAAGGGTCCTGCACCAGGAAGATTAGCCCTCAGGATGCCTGGCTTTGAAGGTCAGCAGGGCTTGCCTATGGGAGAGTTGGAGTGCTGTAGGAAATAGAGACTCTGCTCTTAATGGATGCATACCAAATCTCACACACTAAAGATCCAGGGAAGAAGTGGTAATTTGAAAAGAGCCTGAATCACTTGCTGATTTTGAAGAGCTTCCCAGAGAGGCAGAAGGGAACTGGGGCTCACCTTGGAGACATAGATACTGGCGGCAGCTGTTTGGGGGATCTTACTCTACCATAAGGACACTGGCACTTGCAAGCACCATTTTAGAGTTTTCATTCTATTGTATCAGTTCCAGGGTCTTAGACATCAACCAGTGGGCTAGCACCACTCTAAGAGCACCCCAGACTCCAAAATCAGCTGCCCCAGGAGCAGGTCTAGACCACCAGCAGGACAGCATCATCCCAATGACCCTCCCAGGCCGACGAAGCCAGCTGTGCTGGGACCCAGGCCAACCCACCAGTGAGCCAGCAGTCATCATATGAAGCAGGGCCTGGTGGCCTAGCGGGCAGAACCCAGCCCCACCTACCAGCATACCCACAGTAGTTGACCCTGCCACAAGAGAAGGGCCCACGCAGCCCACAGATGTGGCATATAGCTCTAGTTACCAATGGAGAAAGTGCTGCTGGTCCCCGTAGGACATTTCCTACATAAGGCCACTTCTCCAAAATCAGGGAATATTATGAAATTTTCTATATAAAGAGAAATAAACACAGAGAGTAGTCAAAATGGGGAGACAGAGAAATATGTACAAGAAAGGAATAAGACAAAACTGTAGGAAAAAAATTAAACAAAATGGAGATAAGCAATCTACCCAATAAAGTTTTCAAGGTAATAATCAAGATGCTTAATGAATTCAGGAGAAGAATGGAGGAACACACTACTGAAAAGTGTAACAGAGTTAGGAGATATAAAAACGAACCAAACCAAGCTGAAGAATACAATAATTGAAATTTTAAAATATACTATACTTCAATAAAAAAGATAAAAATCACAGTGGAAGGAATCACAATAGATTAAATGATACAGAGGAACAGATCAGCAAACTGGAAGAGAGCAGTGGGAATCACTCTAGCTGAAAAGAAAAGAGGGAAAATAAAGAATTTTATAAAATGAAAATAGTTTAATAGATCTCTGAGACAACATCAAGCACAATAATATTCATATTACAGAGGTCTTAGAGGAGAAAAGAGGAAGAAAGGGACAGAGAACTTATTTGAAAACATAGTAGCTGAAAACTTCCATAACCTGCAAAAGGACACAGATATCCAGGTCAAGAAGCACAGAGAGTCTCAAAGAAAATGAAGACAAAAAGGGCCACACCAAGACATTGCAATTAAAATAGCAAAAATTAAAGATAAATACAGAATATTAAAAGCAGTAAGAGAAAAGCAACTAGTTATGTACAAGGAGCACCCCATAAGTGTATCAGTGGTTTTTCAGCAGAAACCTTACAGGCTAGAAGGGAATGGCACAATATATTCAAAGTGATTAAAGGAGAAAATCTACAACCAAGAATACTCTACCTAACAAAGCTATAATTCAAATTTGAAGGAGATAATGAGTTTTAGAGACAAGAAAAACTAAGAGAGTTCAGCACCACTAAATGGCTTTATACGAAATTTTAAAGGGACTTATCTAAGCAAAAAGAAAAGGTCACAACTAGAAATATGAAAAATGTACAAGGAAAAATCTCATTGGAAAAGGCAAATATGCAGTAAAAGTAATAAATCAACCACTTATAAAGCTAGTAGAAAGGTTAAAAAACAAATGTAGTAAAATTATACCCACAATAAATAGTTAAGGAATACACAAAAGAGAAAGATGTAAAATATTAAACATTGTGGGGGAGGTGAAAAATACAGAATTGTTACAATACGTTTGAGCTTAGGAGACTATCAATTTTAAATAATCATATATTGCTATATATAAACCTTATGGTAATCACAAACCAAAAATCAATAACAGACACACACAAAAGAGAAAGGAATCCAAAAGTAGCACTAAAGATAGTCATCAAATCACAAGGAAAGAGAGCAAAAGAAGAAAGGAACAAAAAAAGGACTACACAAGACAATGCCAAAACAACTAATGGTGATAAGCACACACTTATCAATAATTACTTTAAATGTAAATGGACTAAATGTCCCAATCCAAAGACAGAGTGAGTAAACAAATAAAAAACAAGACCCATATATATGGTGCCTACAAGAGACCTACTTCAGATTTAAAAACATACACTGACTGAAAATGAGGGATGGGAAAGTTATTCCATGCAAAAGGAAATGAAAAGAAAACAGGAATGGCAACAGACAAAGTAGAGTTTAAAACAAAGACTGTAACAAGAGGCAAAGAAAGATATTATGTGATGATCAAGGGAAAAATCAATGAAGATGAAACAAAGATAAATAGAAAAACTGACAGTAACTCAACAATAAGGAACTTTAACAACCCCACTGACATCATGATAGATCATCCAGATAGGAAATCAGTAAGGAAACACTAGCCTTAAACAACACATTACATAAGACAGTACAAACAGATATATACAAAACATTTCATCTAAAAGCAGCATAATACACATTCTCTTCAGATGTATATGGAACATTATCCATGATAGATCACATACAAGGCCACAAAACAAATCTCAATAAATTTAAGAAGTTTTAAATTATATCAAGTATCATTTCTGATCACAAGGGTTTGAGACTACAAATCAACTACAAGGAAAAACTGCAAAAAACACAAACATGAGGAGTCTAAACAATACAGTACTAAACAACCAATGAGAAATCAAAGAATAAATTTAAAAAGTACCTAAAGACACATGAAAATGGAAACACGTGGTCTAAAATCTATGAGACACAACAAAAGCAGTTCTAAGAGGGAAATTTATAGTGATACAGGCCTCCCTCAGGAAACAAGAAAAATCTCAAATACACAATCTATCCTTACACTTAAAGGAATTACAAAAAGAACAAACAAAATCCAAGGTTACTTGGAAAGAAATAATAAAGACCAGAGCAGAAATAAACAAAAAGGACACGTTAAAAAATAATAGAAAAGGTCAACAAAATTGAGAACTAGTTCTTAGAAAAGATAAACAAAACTGATAAACTTTAGCAAGACTCCAAGAAAATAGAGGAGCCAAACCAATAAAATCAGAAATGTAAGAGAAGAAGTTATAACTAATACCACAGAAATACAAAGACTCATGAGAGAGCATTGTGGACAATTATATGACAAAAAAATCGACAATGTAGAAGTCGTGGATAAATTCCTAGAAACTTGCAGTCTCCCAAGATGGAATTAGGAAGAAACAGAACATATGAACAGACCAATTATCAGTAATGAAATTGAATCAGTAATGAAAAACTCCTAACAAGCAGAAGTCCAGAACTAGATGGCTTCACAAGCCATTCTACCAAACATTTAAAGAACAGTTAACAATTCTACCAAACATTTAAAGAATAGTTAACAATTATCTTCTCCAACTATTTCAAAAATTGAAGAGACAGGAAGTCTTTTGAACTCACTCTATGAGGACACCATCACCCTGATACCAAAACCAGAAACCACAAAATAGATTATTACAATCCAATGTCACTGATGAGATAAGATGCAAAAATCCTCAACAAAATATTAGCAAATCAAATTCAACAATTATTAAAAAAGGTCACACAACATGATCAAGTGAGTTCTGCCCCAAGGATGCAAGGATGCAAGGATGGTCCAATATCTGCAAATTGATTAATGTGATACACCACATTAACAAAGTGAAGAATAAAAAATCAAATGACTAACTCAATGGGTGCAGGAAAAGCTTTTGACAAAATTCAACATCCATCTACGATTAAAAAAAAACCCTCTCAGCAAAGTGTAGAGGGAATATACCTCAACATAATAAGGGCCATATATGACAAGCCCACAGTTAACATCACACTCAGTGGTGAAAAGCTGAAAGCATTTCCTTTAAGGTCAGGAACAAGACAAGAATGCCTTTTCTCACCACTTTTATTCAATACAATATTGGAAATTCTAGCCACAGCAATTAAACAAGAAAAAGAAATAAAAAGCATACAAATTGGAAGGGAAGAAGTAAAACTGTCACTATTTGCTGACGAAGTGATACTATATAGAGACAATCCTAAAGACACCAACAAAAAATATGAGAACTAATAAGTGAATTTAGTAGAGTTCCAGGATACACCATCAATGTACAGAAATCTGTTGCATTTGTCTACACTAACAAGAAACTACCATAAAGAGAAATTTTTTTAAATCTCATTTAAAATTGCCTCAAAAAATAAAATACCTAAGAATAAATTAACCAAGAGAGTGTATGACCTGTACATGGAATACTGTAAGACATTGACTTAATCCACTGAAGATGACACAAACAAATGGAAAGATATACCATGTTTATGGAGTGGGAGAAGAATTAATATTGTTATAATGACCATACTACCTAAGCAATCTACAGATTCAGTGCAATCCCTACCAAAATACCAATGTCATTTTTTTCACAGAACCAGAACAAATAATTCTAAAATTTGTATGGAAACACAGAAGACCTCAAATAGCCAAAACAATCTTGAGAAAGAAGAACAAAGCAGGAGGTATCACACTCCTTAATTTCTACCTATCATACAAAGTTACAGTAATCAAAGCAGTGTATTTCTGGCACAAAAACAGACACATAAATCAATGGAATAGAATAGAGAGCCCAAAAATAAATCCATGCACCTATAGTCAAGTAATCTATGACAAAAGTAGGCAAGAATATACAATGGAGTAAAAATATCTTCTTCAATAAATGATGTTAGGAAATTTGGATAGCTCCATACAAAAGAATCCAGGTAGACTGCTTTCTCACACCAAATACAAAAATAAACTCAAATTGGATCAAATACTTAAATGTAATAACAGAAACTATAAAACACCTAGAAGAAAACATAAGCAGTATACTCTTTGACACTGGCCTCATCAATGTATCTTTTTGGGTATGTCTCCTCAGGGAAGGGAAACAAACACAAAAATAAACAAGTGGGACTACAGCAAATTAAAAAGCTTTTGCATAGTGAAGAAAAACATTAACAAAACAAAAAGTCTGTGCACTGAATAGGAGAAGATAGTTGCATATGCTATATCTGATAAGGGTTAATATCCACAACATACAAAGAACTTACAGAATTCACCATCAAAAAATCTGACAATCCAATTTTTACAAAATGGGCAAAGGACCTGAATAGACATTCTTCCCAAGAAGACATACAAATGGCCAAGAGACACATAAAAGGATGGTCGACATCACTAATCATCAGGCAAGTGCAAATCAAAAACCACAATTCCACTTCTGGGTATTTTTCTAAAGAAAACCAAAACACTAATCTGAAAAGATATATGCACCTCTATGTTCATTGCAGCATTATTTACAATAACCAAGATATTGAAGCAATCTGTTTATTGATGAATGGATAAAGAATATGTGATATATATCTACAATGGAAAGCCATAAAAAGCATAAAGTCTTGCCATTTGCAACACTGATGGACCTAGAGGTTATTAAGCAAAGTGAAATAAGTCAGAGGAAGACAAATGCCATATGATTTCACTTATCTGTGGCATCTAAAAAACAAAACAAATGACCAAACCAAGACACATGGATACAGAGAACAAACTGGTGGTTACCAGAGAACAAACAGGTTGGGGGATGAGAGGGAGATTCAAGGTACAAAATTCCATTTACAAAATAAATGAGTCATGAGATGAAATGTATAGCATGAAAAATATAGTCAATGATATTTTAATATCTTTGTATGGTGACCAATGATAACTAGACATATCATGGTGATTATTTTTAATGTATTGAAATATCAAATCAATATGTTGTACTCCTGGAACTAATACAATGTAGGTTTATTATATCTCAATTGAAAAAAAGTGTGTGACACCAGGAGGAAATGCATCAAAATCCTAATGATGTTTGTCTCTGGGGGGTGATGATTATAGGTGATAGTTTATTTTTGCTTTATGCTTTTATGTATTTCTTGTTGTCTGCATTGAAGATGCATTTCTTGTAAAATTAGAAATAAAACAATAAATGTCACTAACAAAATTTAAAGCTAAAATGAAAAGAAGTTAAATGGTAGTTACTGATTTAAATAACTATTTTGGGATAATTATGAAATAAGGAAACAGTGAAATTATTAATTATTAAATCAGTCATATTGACATTAATTTTTAATAGGGTAAAGAAGTTGATTTTTTCAAACCAGGCTTTAAGGGAGTGCTAAAATACTAGCTTGCATTGGAAAAGTAAGTGGAATGAAATAATTGTTTGCAGGAGGGTTTTTAAAATATTAGATAGTCTGGCTCCACATGTGGAAGATGGAAGAAAATGTAAACATAGATCCAATTTGTTATCTAAATATGTTGTGATTATTTTTATTGGATAACTGATACTAAATTTTCACAGGTAAGTGTACTTGCTCATTAATGGTCTTTACATACCATTGGTCTTTTCACACTGAAGTTCTGGTATGGAAATTGTATGTATAGTTTTTTTGTGTATTTGTGGGATAGAGTAGCTCTTTAAAAGCCAGTGAAGAAGTGAATGCAGTTCTTACGCATCTCTATTTTGTAGTTTGATAAATTTCTCGACTTTCCATATTGATAATACCCTTTCTCAGAAGGAAGTGATAAAGGGCCTCTCTATTTGGATCTAATTCTACTAATAAGGTAAAACTCAGGGGGAAAGTGGATATGTTATCCTGAGGTGGGAAGCCCCATAAAAAGACCAGCAGGACCCCCAAGCAGGGCCACTACTCTTGTGCGGGCACCATCCCGTTCCCTGGCCCAGAGGCTTTATCTCACTTTTCCCTCTGAAACGGCTTACTTACCCCTAAAATTCTATTGGTTCCCTGAGCTCACTTCTGATTGGTTGTTTCTTTCACTCCTGGTTGGTTATTACTCTCACTTCTGATTGATCCATTTGTAGTACTTCATTTGCATGGAGCTCACTCCTGATTGGTTATTTCTCTCACTCCTGATTGGTCTATTTCTACAAAGCTTGTTCCTGGTTGGTCAACTTCTGTTATACTTTATTTGCATATGATGTTGCAAAGTGTAAAACTGGCAGCCTATAAAGGCCTGTGTAAACCGACAGACAGGGTACAGAGCTTAGAGTGTTAACTCCTGTGGGCTTGCTGGCATAATAAACCTGAGTTCTCCAACTCTGTGAGTGCTGCTTGGTCTCTCGCCTGGATCCAGGTTGTTGTCACAACTAAGCTACAACACCGAGCTATAACACATTTTTCTGCAACAATCCTAGAAAATATGGCAGCCAAGGCCAAAAAAAAAAAAAAAAAAAAAAGCTAAATGTTGTCAAACATGGATCCTAAGCCTTCACAAGACAGGCAGAGCTTTGAAATGTCATAGCTGAAATAGTTGTGATCTCATTGCCTCATGGAAGATAACTCTGGAAGATCGACGAGAAACTCTTAAAAGTTAAGTTATGGTAATGCAATTACAAATGATCATACTAGGAAAGGAACTAGCAGGAGCTAAAGATATGGATGTGGTTGCACAGGGAGTTTTGGCTAGAAATATTTTAAAGTCACATATAAGAGATATGAGAGAAAGAGTTTATACCCAAGGAGAAGGACCAAAGATAAATAATCTGTAAAAATAGTTTCAGAGAGAATAAGGTCCAGAATAAATTGATACTTACAGAAGGAGAAGGTCTTTTAAAGTTCTGGTTAGAAGAAGTAGGAGGTTTAAGACAGTGAAGACCTTCATTTGGGGGAGGAAAGATGTCCATAGATGTTCTGCTTTGGGTTTGAATTTTTAGGTGCCACTGATCACCTAGATTCAAAAGTTCTAACCTTTCTAAACTTCAGTTTCTTCACTTTTCAAAGGGTGATCATAATAGTATTCATCTTGCAAGGTTGTGGTAGAGTAATTACATGAAATAATGCACCTATTAGTCAGGTTATAATGCCATTAAGCTAGTGACTGGCAAAAAAGAAAATGCTCTACAATTGTTAGCTACTGTTGTAGTCCACCCGGGCTACTATGACAAACTACCACAGACTGGGTAACTTATAATGAATGGAAAATTATTTCTCACAGTTTTGGAGGGTGGAAGTCCAAACTCAAGTTACTGGCACAGTTGCATTCTGATGAAGGCCCTCTTCCTGGCTCACAGCTAGTGCCTTCTTGTTGTGCACTCATATGGTGAAAGGGGCTAAGGAGCTCTGTGGGGCTTCTTTTACAAGGACACTAATCCCAGTCAAGAGGTTTTCTAACCTTTATGACCGAATCATCTCCCCAAAGCCCCATCTTCTAATAATACCACCTCAGGGATTAGGATTTCAATATATGAATTTGGCGAGACACAAACATTCACCCCATAGTAGCTACCATCAGAGATGTTGCTGTTAGTGAGAAAACACTTAACTCCTACTTGAGTTTCTCTGACAAAGTGATTAATACTCACATTTGAATCAATAACATATGCTGAGAGGTGAAGTGATTGCATTTCTTTGGGTGACAGAATTAGAATTCAGAATCACCTTGCCAGTCTCCCCAATGCAAAGGGCTGAAATTCAGTAGGCATATAAAGGTAAAATTTTCCTTCCAGGTATATGTTTATAAAATGCTACACAGATTCAGGCTGGGCTAATTATTTGTTGTAAAATCACTTCATGTAAAAATGTAGCAGAAGTTAATGGATAATGTGCTCACTGTGAGTAAACAGCACAGGGAAGATACCAACCTAATTATACAGGACGTAAGATACCATGCCCTTGATAAGTGAGGCCGTTGTCCTGAAGTAACCATCATTAGGAAGACAGTATCTGGGGTCAGTCAGATCCCTCAGTACTGACAGTTAGATTCATTAATGGAAAAGACATCAGCAAAGTGAAGCAAAGAAGGAGAGAACTAAAGTGGCGTTGAGAAGAACTAGATGTTCTTTGTTGAGTTTTATCTATCTGTCTGAAAGAAAAATATTTTAAGGTGTAATACAGGGCCTTCTTATTATACCTGTCCTGTGCAGCCTCAGACGTGGAGAACTATGCCTGGTGTTTGGAAGTGGCTTAGACTAGACTTCAGTTCAAAATAAGAATTCAAGCTGTGTGAAACATGAGTGACCTCCATGTGTTTCGTTGAGAATCCCATCACAAAAAGCACTCTGACAGGCACTGAAGCCACTCGAGATTGTAGAACAAGCTCAAGCATCAAACAAGATCCTTGACTTGACCTGGAAATCCCCTTCCAAACTAGAAATTCTTTTATAAGAATAGTGGTTAGACAGGACACGTGGAATATATTTGTTTGAGGATTTAACTAGGATATAAACCCCTCTAAACGAAAACTGCTTTCAAACTTTGGTCTGGAAGAAACGCATTCTCCTCTTCTCCTCTATCAAAATTATTCCTCAAAGTTTTGGATACAGGACTCTTTCTCCTTCAGGATATTTTTCTCTGAGTAGCTAGAATGGAGGATTCAGGGTAAAATAAATGTTACAAGAAAGGACTTTGATTAAAAATTTTTGAAATGAGACCTAGATAATTGCGTTTATGCTCAGAGCAGAGCTGCTCGCAGGTAGTGGAGCGTTTCAGTGTATAGCACTGAAAAGTGATGAAAGTTAAGCAAAATGAGAAAGACTAAAATGCTGTGTTCTAAACTTGGAAATAGATTCAGAGTAAAGGTGTTCTGTTGTCAGTATCACATTCTCATCAGGTTCTCAGGCATGGTTGCCTGGCTAAGATCTGGGCTGAGAATTATTATTCACTGTCTCAGCAGTTCTTTGTAATGGGTACCGCTTGACAACACCCAGAAAATCAGTGCAGACAAGTCTCCCAAAGAAACACCTGGATGCTGAATTTAGTTTTTTATAACTGTATCTAGATCATATTCTGGTGAATATTTTTAAAAAATTGCTTTCCTTCCCTGTTTCTTGTTCTTTTGCTCTCTCTCTCCTTCTCCCTCCTCTTCTCCATCTCTTGGATTTCCTCTCCCCTCTTCACCTTTCCCTATACCTCTGTTCTCCCGTGCCTTTCTTCCCTCCTTTCTCCTGGTCCTAAGTACATATGACTGAGGAACTTGTGTCCTCTCTCTTCTGCATCACAATGGTATGGGCTTTCCCCTTTCATACATTTTAGAGGAATTGAAAATTGTATAATTTTGGTGACAATACTTAAATGAGAGAAAATTCAAGTTATCTGAGAACCAAACAATTTTTTATACAAGAATACAGAGACTTAACTGGAGGTGTTTACTGAATTTATAGGCAGATGCATTTCTAGAAGGAAGATTTTTCTCCAGTAATCTCATGAATTAAGTATCTGTCAGCTGGTCCCACCTGGTTTTCTGGTTACTTAACTCCACAGATAAAACTAACAGGCATTTTACAAATTAACCATTCTTTCAAAAATAGACAATAAAACAACTTATTCACATACACTGCTTACAACTCAGGTTTCTTGCTACCCAACTAAACATGGGGGAGAAGAGAAGGACAAAAGGAAAATAGTGACCTAATTTTTACAGACTCCTTCCCAGCTAGCCTCATCTCTCAAGCATTCCAGAATAAATCAAGAAGATAAAACTGACAGGGCACCTGGATGACACAGAAACAGCCACATACCCAAGAGAAGTTCTGAAATTTTGATATTAAAAATCTGGTATCAATTGTGCATTTTCTCCAAGAAGGATCTAAAATTGGGCAGCCTACTCTGTGTAAACCTGATCATGTGGCTGGATAAACCAGCAAAGCTCTCCCTGTATGAACTTTTAGAGGCCTTGAGTCCTTTTAAAGGTCTGTCATTGCCTAGAACCAAGTATTTTTGGTCTGAAAATAAAAATAAAAATAAATTGCCGTATCACTTCAGGAAAAAAAATGAATAGATTCTGTCTGAAGAACTTAAGAAAATGCTAATTTTCTTTAAGCTCTGTCTTCTGAAACAAAAGAACTAGATTAAAACTAGAATCAAAAATATGATTTGGGGAGTCTATACATCATAAACAATTTGAACATTTGAGCAATTATCAGACTTAATTTTTCCTTTTGAAAATTTAATGTCATATAGTGACAACTTTATTAATGTTGCATGAAGGACAAAGAATAACTAAAACAACCAGTCCATTTCTTTCCAGTATCTCATATTTTTATCATTTTAGAATGCAGGTGTTCTGATTCCTTGTTCGATGTATACTACAGCCAAGATCCAAGCAGTCTGTAATGTTAAGATTAGCCATTTCATCTTCCCACTTCTCCCACTTTCCTGCCCTAAAATTGCAGTTATTAGGCCTAAAAGTCTAGAGATCTAAAGTAAAGCGTGATGATTAATGTTAATAATACTATGCTGAGTACTGGAAATTTGCTAAGAAAGAATTTCAGGTGCTGTCACCACTAAAAAAAAAAAAAAGGTAACTATAGGAGAAGATGGATATGTTAATTAGCTTGACTATAATGATAATTACACCATGTATATGCACATCAAATCATCATGGTGTACACATTAAATACACATAATTTTTATTAAAAAGATAAATATGAAACTTTTAAAAAGATTAGCTAGTTCAGCCTAACATCTATTTAGTAATTTGTCTATTTAGTAATGTGTTTCAGTTTGTTAATGTTAACATTGCCCCCTTAATGTGATGAGCAGATTATTTTCCTGTTTTTAACTCAGATTTTCTTCAGATGTGATATTTAATATATTTAGTCAGTTCCAGCCCTTAGCCCTGAAACACACGTGCTCTGACCATACACAAACCATATTTACATATGATATCATTTTTACCAATAAGTGAACGCATACACACCTACACAGCATGGTGTGTAGTATTCAGTACAGTTCTATTAAATTAACAGCATCTCACCTGCCTGAAAATGTCTTTTCCCATCTTTGTAGCACAAATATACTTCACATCACAAAGAACAGAGATTTTTATTAATTTGTGTTTTCCTCTAAAATATATAGAAAATATTTACTTTTAATTGAGAGAAAGCTACTCTTTCACTTTTTAGACAAGTCGCTATTTTTATTAATTTCTCAATATGAGCAAAAGGCATTCCTTGTGCTGTGAAGAGAAGGGATACACATTACGTACAGCATGTTGCTGCTTAGTGCTCGTTTGTTAGGTAGTCTTGAACATAGAAATCAACTCAGTGTTTGATGACTCCTCAGTTATTTATTTTGAGCTTGAGGAACTCTGATAGAAAAAGATTTTGGCAAAATAATCAGTTCAGAATAAGTGTTGCATCACCTTTTCAGAGTCTGATGCTCTCCAATCCTAGGCTTAGAGCCTGAAGTAGAGATTCCTATGCAAATAATTTGCTGAGGAAGTGTTCTCAAGTGAAAGCTGCAAAAGAATGGGGGAAGCAGGGTAAGGGGAAATGTTCAGTAAAGGAATGGGTCCAACTGGAGTCCAACTGGAGCCTGATCCCTCAGGGAACTCGAGTGCTGTCAGTCCCCCAGCTATCCCTGGGGATAGGGAAGCAGCCTGAACTGAGTCTAACCTCCTGGCATCCCCAGGCAAGGCAGCTCTTCACTGAGGTGGACGAGAGGACCTGGCTCACACTGGCTTTCAAGGGCCCATCTTGCTCATCTCTTCCCATCTTTGCATTCAGTGACACCAAGCTGATAACTTGAAATTCACTATGGTAGGAATGTTTACACCACAGAAATCTAGAAATGCTACACACCAGGAGAGCTGGTTGATAAACACTTAATAGTACATCACTGTTCTTACAGGCCAGGGGCAATTCCCAGGAGGAAGGTGAATTGATTGCAACCAATGCTCAAGGAAGCTAAAAGACCATCCACTGACCCAAAAAAGGGGGCTGGGATGGGTTGACAACAGCATCTGTTATGGCTAGTGTAGAAAAGAAAGTTTTAGATTTGTTACAAATACTTACATTGGAAATGACTCTAGTGACCATATTTTGGCCTCCTGAAGCATCATTCAAACTGAGTGGCCTGTGCCCTGTACGCAGCTGCCACTAACTGGGGAGGTGGGGGGAAGCACAGAAGTGATTATGTGGGACTCTGACTTCCTTAAGCTTCACCCAAATTCCTCTCTTAATACACCTTTTTTACTTGCTTGCCTCCTACAAGGCTACATTTCTCCTAATCACATCTTTGCAGAGGTAAGGTTGGCATATGGACATAGCCTATGCCTTGGCGATCATAAAGCAGTGTTCTCAAATTATTTTCCAGTTTTAGCCATCACTACTCCAGAACCAGGGATGTCTAAGGCTATTTCACAACCCTAGCCTCACTGCAGCTTCTCGTCAGTGACACCATGTTTCCAGCAGCATTGTAGTCACTGCATGCAACACTTTAAACCCATGCTGGGAAGCATACTGGAAAGTCCAATGAGAAGAAATAAGGAGGAGCTTGTAGACTTTTCCAGATGATTCTTGAAATTCAATGCATTGCCTTTTAATGATTATTTCACAGTTTATGAATCCAAAAGGTAAAATTAAAAAAAAAAAAAACTGAATAGGAGTGAGAAAATAGCCCTGTGCCAGGCAGTTTTGAGTCCATGCTATTCAATCAATTCAACGTATTACTAGCATTTTTCTCAAGAGTGTAATATGCGACAACTGCCAGGCTTTCCTTTTCTGATTACAAAAAGGATAAATACTGGAGTGAGCCATATTTCAGCACTGCAGGGGTATAAAAAATGAACTGCTCAAAACGGCCCAGGAGGAATGAATAGCAATAAGACATCAGTGTCATCTGTATACTGATTTGTGATGAATTTCCAAAAGGCTTAATGGTATGATGCTATGATCTATAGGGGCTCCCTGAAAGTTAATAACTGTAAGTTACCCACTTAGATGACTGTAATGGGTGAAAAGTGATCACAGATAATATATGAATAGGTGACTTCTCTGATATAGTCAAACTACTCTGTGTGTTCCATATTGCTACCGTGCGTGATTAGAAATATAAAATTAAAAAGATTGTGAAGACGAAAGAAGGTCAAGTGTTACACAAACACCGATAATTACACTTTTGGTAAGGCCTTTAATCTGTCCTTTCATAGACTGAGACACATATGGCTGAAAGGAAAAGTGTGTGTGTTGACCACTTTTAAGAGGTGAATTAACAACAGTCAAGCCCCTTGATCCAGATTCAAGTGGGAGCAACAAAACCTGGATGATCTTACTGTCCTTGCCAATTACCAGTGGTCTGGCATTTCCCCCATAGATTTTGTGCTTAAAGCATCAATAGATATGAGGCATAGGCTCTTGAATAACAGTGACCCCTTTCAACCTTCAGTCTGGGTTTCTTTGGCCCACTAATTTTTATGGCTATGGTGACAGCTTCTGGAGTGCAGCAAAGTACATGGCACAAAGAAAGCACTTGATAAACGTTTACTAAGTGAATTGATAAATAGATGAGTTAAAAAATGCCCCAGATCCTGGAATTACAGATAGATGAGAATAGAGAAAGTTATAAATATAGCAAGTACCTACCACATCCATTTATACATGCATATTTTATGGTTTTAATTCCCCAAACAACCCAAGATGGTCAGTTTTACAGACCAGGAAACTGAAATGTACAGTTGTTAAATAATTTACCTAGAGTCACAGGGACAACAAGAAAAAAAGCTGAGTTTCAACCTTAGGTTGTCTGACTACAACAGTGCTCTTTTCTAGAATATTGTGGTGGAGTAAAAACAGAAGGGGAGATGTTTTTAATTTGTATCAAGGGTTTAGGAAGAAGAGAGCATGAGATCAGAAGAGTCTTGACCTTCAGCCAGTTTCCTTCTCTTTTACATAATTTGAAAGGGCGAGGGAAAGTGGTGCCTTATACCATGTTCTCACCATGGTCAGGCTGTTAATTTGTCTCTGCAGCCTGCTTGTTTTGGCTCTAGCATCATACACATTTTATCCTTGGAAGTGGTGCTATAGGCCTGCCTTGTTATCTGGCTGCCACTCTTCCCTGGCAAGGTGGCAAAGCACATATTAAATGCTGTTTCTGAATAGGTAATTTTCCATATAAAATGGGCACTTTGCTACCTAAAATGCCCAAGATACTTATTGTCATCACTGCATCAGGTCTGGCAGCTATAGAGATAGAGGAAAGACCTACAGATTTTATTTCTAGGATACAAATATGGGTGCTTTCTCTCTGTATAGAGTGGCAGTGTTTTCTATGTTTCCTCTGTCTTCTCTCTCTTCTGCTGTCTTTTACTCTGTGGTGAGGACACACTTTGGTGTTTCTACATCTGGACTATTCCCCTGAAGACATGAATTGTACTGTGGAAATCCTGGTATGCATATTTCCAAGTTCTGCAGAGCTCAGCGTAGATCAAGAAAAACTTTCAAAGTCATGAGCCTCAAAGGACTGGCCAGCGTTAAACACTGTCCCTGTTTCTCCTAGATAGTCATCCTTTAAGTCACTTCATATAATGTGCATAATTTAACAAGGAAGCTGACATATCCCTGCCATTCATTCCTCAGACTGCTTTAAGTTTTCTGTGGATAATGATGATGATAATGGATAGAAATTTTAGGTTTGTTCTTCTCCACATCCAGCGTTAAGACTGAAAGGAATTCAAAGGCGACCTCAAGTTGTCAAATCACACCAGGAAAAGTCCAGTCAAATCAAAGGCTTGCAACTCCCATGGTAGCCCAGCCTCCCCACTCACAAGCATTGCTGGGAGCTGACCCCAGCCGCCTGGACCCCTCCTTTCTGCATGTCCTGGGGTGACACATGCTTCCTGGGACCGTGAAGTGTGAAGGTGAGGTCACTTGTGCTTCTCTGACCCACCATTACTCTACATTTATTTTATATACATTGCTGAAACATGGTTCCATTACTCTCATCCTTGCAGTGGTATTTCTCCAAAGCAAGTAAAGGTCTTTTTCCCAAGCTTGAATGGTCTGACCTTGAAAGGACTTCACCATTTTTTTTGAGCATCTCAGAAAATAGCATGGCTTTTCCAATATCATAGGAGCCTCTAACAAAAAGTTTAAAACAAGATCCTGAGGACTTGCCTGGGAGCCATTTGAGTGACCGTTCCTCGTGGGAATCAGAATCACTTCTCTCAGTCACCAACAAAAGAACACCTCACCCAAGACATTTGTTTTTAGAGTTTCTTCCTTAGAGTGATTCACCCAGCCTCTAATCCCTCAATTACCAAAAATTGGTACATTTTCTTTCCCTGCTTTTCTTGAGATTCTCACTCTCAGTTCTAAAGTTCCCTTTGCTGATTTCCTGAGAATGCCCTGAAACTTTATGTAAATGGGCTCTTAGAGGCTAGAATCAATACCCTCGGGATTCTAGAGGGATATGCAAATTAAATTAGTTTGTACAGTTGGTCCTTGATATTCCTGGGTGGATGGTTGTATTCATTGAACTATGCCATTTTATATTAAGGAAATTGAGCATCCGCACATTTTGTTATCCATGGGGACTCCTGGAACCAAGGGACAACTGTGCTTAACTCCCTGTGCACAAGAAATTCCTCCCCCACCATCTTGCCAATTGAGGGGAAGCCTTTCTTTATAAGTGGATGCCTTCCACTCTGCCCCTAAGCTTCTACCTGTCCCTTTCTATAAAGGCTATACAAAGTCACAGAGTTGAGCTTTTCCTCCTATAATTGCTCCTCTTGTAATAGAGGACATCTCTATTCATCCCTAGAACAGACTGGTGAGCTAGTGAATTTTTTAAACGTTATTAATGTGAATGCAGCATTATTAGAATGTACTTTGAGTTTTAGAAGGATATTTTATCCTTTTGTTACCAAGGCTTTTCAAAAGATAAAATATACATTATACTGCATGGAATATATGAAAACTCAGTAAAATATGATAATGTTGCTTCACGTGCTTTTCTCTTGGGTATGATATCAGAAAGATGTTTTCCTCTGACAGTCTCTTATAATGGATGAAAATATTTCCTCTCATTGCATGCACAGTGCAGGTTTTGAGGCATATTATTGAAGTCATGTAATCTGCCTCTGAAATACTGGTATTTGAAAAGCAAATTTAAGGCTTAGGACGTTTTTGCTTTATGATCACTGACATTGATGTTAGTAAACTCTTTCACTAGCTATGAAGAAAAGAAATGGCAGGCAAGCCCCACCCCCCCCAACTATCATTTGCTTTTTAGTGACTATACCATATGGAGCACAGTAAATAAACTATGAAGGTAGCAGGAGGCAAAGAAAAAAGAAATGTATTGGACTCTGACAGTCCTTAAGCAAGTTACTTTATCTCCTTGAACCTGTTTCCTAATCTATAAAGTGAAGTTAACATTAAAGAATTATGGTGAGGGTTCAAGATCAAGGTGGTGGAGTGGAAAGATGCTAGACTCACTTCCCTCAGGAACACATTGAAACTACAACTATGACCCTCACTGAAGCTGACCTGGGAACTATCAGAACAAATCTTCTTCAGTCAAGGCTGTAAAGAAAGATCAACTTGGAGTCTGGTAAGAGGGGTGGAAAAGCAATCCAGTCAGGACCCACATCCCTACCAGGTGACACAGAAGAGGAGGGGAATATCACAGACTCAGGGATCCTGTCTAGGGAGCAAGAAGTTTAAGCTGCATACCAGGCACCCCAGCCCTAGGATCTGACACCAGGAATATGAGCCCCTTTAGCTGGTTTGAAAACCAGTGGTGCTCACCAGAAGGCTGTAAGGAACTGAGACTCCTATCTCAAAAAGAGACCCAAACCAAGACATATCATAGTTAAAATGGCAAAAGTTAAAAACAAAGAGAGAATTCTAAAAACAGCAAGAGAAGAGTTATGTATAAGGGAACCCCAATAGACAATGCGCTAACATTTCAGAAGAAATTTTGCAGGCCAGTAGGGAGTGGCATGATGTATATAAAATGCTCAAAGGGAAAGCCCTAAAATGTAGGATGCTCTACCCAGCAAGATTACCATTTAGAATTGAAGGAAAGATAAAGAGCTTCCCAGAAAAGCAAAACCGAAGAGAGTTCATCAATACTTAACCCACAGTACAAGAAATGTTAAAGGTTAAATTAAATGTTTAAGTTTAAAGGAAAAGGCTACAATAAGAATTAAGAAATTATAGAAAGGGAAAAATCCTACTAGCAAAGGCAAATACATAGTAAGGGCAATTTGGTCAACCATTTAAATAAGCTAGCCCAAAGATTAAAAGACAAAAATTATTTTAAAAACTGTAATTACAATAAACAGTTAAGGGATGATAAGAAGATGTAAAATAAGATATTAAAGCCTCAAAACATGGAGGAGGAGTAAACAAGTAGAGCTTTTAGAATGTGTTTAAACTTAAATTACTATCAGTTTAAAATAAGTAGATGTAATTTTAGGTCAATATATATGAACTTCATAGTTACCACAAATCAAAGACCTACAATAAATGTATCAAAACTAGAGGCAAAGGAACACAAGCATAACACTAAATGAAATTATCAAACCACAAGGGAAGAGACTAAAAGAAGAAGAAAAGAACAGAGAAGAACTACAAAACAACCAGAAGACAAATAACAAAATGACAATAACTAAATACCTATCAATAATCACATTAAGTGCCAGTGGACTACATGCCACAATCAAAAGACACAGGGTGATTGATTGGATTAAAAAATACCCAAGACCCAACTATATGCTGCCTACAAGAGACACACTTCAGGACTAAAGACACAAAGACTGAAAATAAGGCTCAGAAAAGATAATCTATTTTTTAGAGAAAGGGAAACAAAAAGATATCTGGGTTAGCAATACTTATATCAGACAAAGTAGACTTTACAACAAAGCTTATAATAAAAGACAAAGAAGGGCACTATATAATGATAAAGGGATCAAATAAAATTAGTGAACATAATGTTCTTAAACACATATGCACTTAATATAAGAGCAACTAAAAAATAATACAATAATTGTAGGGGGCTTTAACACCACACTTACATCAATGGACAGATGCTCCAGACAGAAAATCAATAAAGAAACAGTAGCCTTAAATGACACATTAGATGATTTGGATTTAATAGATATGTACAGGACCTTCCATCTAAAAATAACAGAATACACACTCTTTTCAAATGCACATAGAACTTTCTCCAGAATAGATCACATGCTCAGTCACAAAATGAGTCTCAACAAATTTAAGATGATAGAAATTGCACCTAGCATTTTTTCTACCACAATGGTATGAAACTAAAAATCAATTACAGGAAGCAAAGTAGAAGAAACGCAAACACCTGGAGACTAAACAACATGTTACTATGAACCAATGAGTCAATGAAGAATTCAAAGAGGAAATCAGAAAATACTGTGAGACCAATGAAAATAAAAACACAACTTCCCAAAATCTATGGGGCATAGAGGGGTTGAGACAAGACAGGGGAGTAGAGAGGCTCACAGCTCACCCTCTCCCACAAATACCAAGAATTAATCTACAAACCCACTGAATTGCATGGAACACCTACTGAACTCTGACAAAGTGTCACTTGCTTCAAAATACAGGGAGACTCTCATAATATACAGTAAGAAAAAAAGAGAAAAGAAAAAATCAGTATAGGACTGGTCCTGCAAGGAGGGAGTAGCATAGGAGAAAAGCACTATCACACTAGGACACCTCCTCTCCAGTCAGGAGGTCAGCAGGGACAGAAGTGGAGCTTCCAAGGCCCAGAGGAGAAAGAAGCAACCACTTGGCAGACAGAACTAAGATAAACTGACACAGAGGGTCCCTGTCATCCCCAGCTCTGTACACAACACAGAAGGAACAAGCTGGAACTAGCTACTGGAGACGAATGAGGAGCCTAGGCAAAGGGCTGGGACCCATTTCACAGAGGCAGCCTCAAGGGACCAGAGGGCAGTCTGAGCTCTGGCTGGGGGATGTGTGCAGAACAAAACAGCCAGGGACCCCCATAAAAAAGTACCACTGTTGATGGGGTATAGGGTGCAATGCAGCCACGACATAGCACTTTCTCTGCTTGGCTCCATTATTGTTGTGTTTTCATGAGAAGATAGGTGGGGCTTAGTCATAGCCATCACTGCTGCATGGAAGCGGAGCTGCAAGCTGAATCCATACCCAGCAGCCCTGCAATTTCACAGGTGGGACCGAGATTTGTTTACAGCCCCAGGCAGAGAGGACGGATTTGCTCTCTCTGAACACTCTGTGGACCCGCATCTCTGGGATGAATAGCCAGTGAGTGGAGTTCTGATGCATGATGGGAGCAAGTACAGGCATTTACAACAGGCTGGCATACCATACCATATTCAGATGCAGGGCTGGGATTTGTGCTGATCCTGTTGTGCACCATAGATTCAGGTGTGTGACTGCACTCTTGTTACATCAAGTCCTAGAGCCTGACATTGGCAGATGGGCAGATAGGTGGTTCTTGGGGTTCAGCACCAGAGTGAGTGGCCAACATTCCTGCAGCTAAGATGAAGACAAAGGCAGTGTCAACAAAGAGTACTTTGTCAGCCTGCATAACAAATGACAGATGATACTAGAGAGGGCATTTCCCAGTGAACATATCCTGCCTACTCTTCTACCTAGCTGAAGCGATCCAACCATGCCGACAACTCACCAGAGCTCAGAAATGAGTCTAGAAGCAATAAGAGAGTAGACCAGGCCCCTGTCAAGGCTATGACAACTACAGAACAAAAAATGAGGCTTGGCTTAACAACAACAGTCAGGACAAGCTCTGAACACCACAACACCAATCAGACTCCCAATCAAAGGGATAACATTCAATACTCACGGTACAAACCAACTGTAAGAATAGTGATTGCAATAAAACTATTAAATGCACACAGTCTATACAGGAATGCTCCCACTTTAAATAAAAACAAGGAAAAAATAAAATGGCCCTTCAAGAACATAGTAGATAACAGATACTCCTAAATTCATAGAGCTAGAGAAATATAAGCAAAATGAAGAAGCAGAGGAACCATTTCCAATTAAAAGAACATGAGAAGTCTCCTGAAAGAATGAAATATGAGATAGACCTCAACAGTCTGCTAGATCATGACTTTAAAAAGGGAATAATAAAAGCACTGAAGGAAATAAGAGAGGCTACAAATAGAGACAGAGAATACTATGAAAAGGAAATTGAAACTATAAAGAAGAGCCAATTAAAAAAGAAAGTTCAATTGCTGAGATAAGAGCCAAGCTAAAGGCAATCAAATGCAGATTAGATAAAGCAGAGGAATGAATAAGTGACTCAGAAGACAGGATAACAGAAGACACCCAATAAGAACAGCAGACAGGAAAGCAAATAAAAACCAATGAAACTATATAAGGTACATATAGGATAACATAAAGCATGCCAACCTACACATAATAGGGTTACAAGAAGGAGAAGAAAGAGCAAAGGGGATTGAAAAGATATTTGACGAAATCATGACTGAAACCTTTCCAAACTTAAAGAAGGAAACAGATACCCAAGTACAGGAAGCACAGAGGGTGCCAAACAAGAAGAATCCAAACAGATGTATACCAGGACATATTATAATTAAGATGGTCAAAGTTAAAGATAAAGAAATAACTCTAAAGGTAGCAAGAGAAAAACAAAGAGTTAGTTACAAGGGAACTCCTATAAGGCTTTCAGCTGATTTCTCTACACAAACACTATTGGCCAGAAGGGAGTGGTAAGATATATTCAAAATCCTGAGTGAGAAAAAGCTGTAACCTAAGATACTCTATCTGACAAGATTATCCTTTATAGTAGAAGAAGAGAAAGCATTTCAAAGACAAGGAAAAACTAAAAGAATTCAGTAACACTAAACCTATACTAAAAGAAATATTGAAAGGTCTACTCTAAATAGAAAAGAAGCAGGAAACTATAGAAATGAGAAAATCATAATTGAAAATGTGATAACTACAATGAGTTACAAGAGAATCAACATGAAGATATAAAACAAAAATAAAGAAAATGAAGAATGTCAAATCATAAAAAGTGGGAGAGGGGAGCAAGAAAATTTAGATTTTTATTCTCCTTTATTTTCCTTCATCCTTTCTAGGATGTGTTTGAGCCTACATGACTACCAGTCTAAAGCAAGCGGATATAGTAAGGGGTTAGCATACCTGAAAAACAGGGTAACCACAAATCAAAAGCATACAATAGAATCACAAAAACCAAAAAGAAACCAAGATAACACAAAAGGAAATTATCAAACCAGAAAAGAAAAACAAAAAGGAAAGGAAAGGAACAAAGAATAAATACCAAATAAACTAGAAAACAAAATTCAACATGGCAATAAATATACATCTATTAATAATTACTAAAAATACCAATGAACTAAATGCTCCAGTCAAAAGAGTGGCAGATTGGATAATAAAAGAAAAGCCTACAATATGCTGCCTACAGGAGACCCACTTTAGAGTGAAGGACACATAAATTGAAAGTGAGAGGGTGAAAAAAGATATTTCATGCAAATGGAAATGACAAGAAAGCAGGATTAGCAATATTCATATCAGATGAAATAGACTTTAAAACAAAGGCCATAAAGAAAGGTAAAGAAGGACACTATGTAATGATCAAAGTAGTGATACAAGATGAAGATATTACACTTGTTAACATACATGCACCCAATTTAGGAGACCCTAAATATATAAAACAAATATTAACAGACGTAAAGGGAGAAATTGATGGGAATACAATAATAGTAGGAGATTTTAGCACTCCACTAACATCATTGGACAGGTCTTTCAGACAGAAAATCAATAAGGCAATGGAGTTACTAAATGACATAATAGAAGAGTTGGACTTGGTTGATATTTTTAGGACATTACATCCCCTCCAAAAATATACATTATTTTCAAGTGCTCATGGAACATTCTAGAGGATAGACCACATACTTAGGCACAAAAGAAGCCTCAACAAATTTAAGAGGATAGAAATTATTCCAAGCATCTTCTCTGACCACAATGCTGTGAAACTAGAAATCAATCACAGAAAAACAAATAAGAAAAAAAAAAAAAAAAAACCAGCATGGAGACTAAACAACATGTTACTAAAAAACCAATGGGTCAAGGATGAAATCAAAGAAAAAATTTAAAAAATACTTTGAGACAAATGACAATGAAAACACAACCACATGAAATCTATTGGATGCAGCAAAAGCAGTCTTAAGAGGGAACTTCATAGAGATACAGGCCTTCCTCAAAAAAGAACAATCTCAAATAAACAACCTAACTTATCACCTAAAAGAATTAGAAAAAGAAGAACAAATAAAACCAAAAGTCAGCAGAAGGAAAGAAATAATGAAGATCAGGGAGGAAATAAATAAGAGATTTTAAAAAACAAAAGAAAAAAGAAGTCAAACCAAGAGCTTGTTTTTTGAAAGGGTAAACAAAATTGACAAACCTCTGGCCAGGCTCACCAAGAAGAAAAGAGAGAAGACACAAATAAACAAAATAAGAAATTAAAATGGAGAGATTACAACCAATACCACCAAAATACAAAAAAAAAAAAATGTCATAAGAAAATGCTATGAACAACTATATGACAATAAATAAGATAACTTAGAGGAAATGGACAAGTTTCTAGAAACATACATTCCACCAAAACTGAATCAAGAAGAAATAGAACAGACCAATCACTAGAAGTGAAACAGAATCAGCAATAAAAAACAAAACAAAACAAAACAAAAAAACCTCCCTGCAAACAAAAGTCCAGGACCAGATGGCTTCAATTCTATCAAACATACAAAGAAGAGATCATACCAATCCTTCTTCAACTCTTCCAAAAGATTGAAGAGGAGAGAATACTCCCAAACTCATTCTGTGAAGCAGCTATTACCCTGATATCAAAACAAAACAAAGACACTGCCAAAAAAGAAAACTATTGGCCAATATCTTTGATGAACATAGATGCAAAAATCCTCAACAAAACATTACCAAACAGAAACCAGTAACACATAAGAAAGATCAGGCACCATGATTAAGTTGGGTTCATCCCAGGAAGAGAAGGATGGTTCAACATACACAAATCAATCAACATGACACACCACATCAACAAGTGGAAGGACAAAAACCACATGATCATCTCAATAGATACAGAAAAAGCATTTGATAAAATTCAACACCCATTTATGATAAAAACTCTAACCAAAGTGGGTATAAAGGGAACATATCTCAACATAATAAATGCTATTTATGACAATCCTACAGCCAGCATAATACTCAACAGTGAAAAGTTGAAAGCTTTCCCACTAAAATCTGGAACAAGACAAGGATGCCCACTCTCACCACTTCTATTCAATATAGTATTGGAAGTCCTAGCCATAGCAATTATATGAGAAAATAAATTAAAAGGGATCTAAATTGGAAGAGAAGAGGTAAAACTGTCATTATATGTGGATGATATACTATATATAGAAAACCCTAAAGGCTCCACACAAAAACTACTACAGCTAATAAAAGAATTCAGCAAGGTAGTAGGATACAAGATTAACAATATAGAAATCAGTGGCATTTCTTTACACTAACAATGAAATATCAGAAAGGAAAGTAAAGAAAAAATTCCTCTTAAAATTGTATCTAAAACGATAAAATACTTAGAAATAGATCTGACCAAAGAAGTGAAAGAATTTTATGTGGAGAACTACAAAGCATTGACTAAGGAAATTAAAGATGACTTAAAGAAAGGGAAAGAAATCCCATGTTCTTAGATTGGAAGAATTAATATTGTTAAAATGGTCATACTACCCAAAGCAATCTACAGATTTAATGTGATCCCTATCAAATTGCCCAGGACATTTTTCACAGAACTAGAACAAATATTCCTAAAATTTATATGGAATCACACACACACACACACACACACACACACACACACACACACACACACACACAAAAACAGAATTGCTATGCAATTTTGAAGAAAAAGAATGGAGCTGGAGGAATAACCCTCCCAGACTTCAGATAATACTACAGAGCTACTGTAATCAAAACAGCATGGTATAGGTACAAAAACAGACATATGGATCAATGGAACAGAATAGAGAGCCCACAAATAAACCCACAGACTTTTGGCCAATTAATCTTTGAAAAAGGAGGCAAAAACATACAATGGAGTAAAAACAGTCTCTTCAGCAAATGGTGTTGGGATAACTGGACAGCTGTATGTAAATCAAGGAAGTTAGAATACTCCCTCAAACCATACACAAAAATAAACTCAAAATGGCTTAAAGACATAAACGTAAGAGAAGACACTATAAATCTCTTAAAAGAAAACATAGGCAAAACATTATTCAACATAAATCTCAGCATTATTCTCCTAGGGCAATCTACCCAAGCAGTAGAAATAAAATAAAAAATAAATAAATGGGACCTGTTAAACTTATAAGATTTTGCATAGCAAAGGAAACCACAAGCAAAACAAAAAGACAAAAGACAACATAAGGAATGGGAGAATATATTTGCAAAAAAATGAGATGGAGAGGGCTTAATGTCTAGAATATATAAACAGCTCATACAACTGAATAAGAAAAAAAACAAACAACCCAACCTAAAAATGGGCAGAAGACCTAAAACAGTTTTCCAGTGAAGACATACAAGTGACCAATAAGCACATGAAAAAATGTTCCATATCAATAATTATCAGAGAAATGTAAATCAAAACTACAATGATGTATCACCTCACACCAGTTAGAATGGCCATGATTTAAAAGTCCACAAATTATAAATGCTAGAGAGGGTATGAAGAAAACAGAACCCTCTTTTCTGGTCAAGATGACAATATGGTAGGACTATGAGCTTGCATCTCCTTGTGACTACAACAAAACCACAACTAACTGCTAGACAACCATTGAAAAAAAGACTTGAACCTGGAAAAGAGAATCATCTTCAACTAGAAACATAAAGAGGGGGCCACAGCAGGATAGTAGGAGGAGTGTGCTCACAATATAATTGGGCCCAATACCCACTAGGTGGGTGACCCACAAGCTGAAGAATAATTAATCACAGAGGTTCTCCCACAGGAGTGAGATGATGTGTGGAGCCCACATCAGGCTCCCCAGCCCAGGGTTCTGGCATTGGGGCGAGGAGACCCAAGGACCTATTGTTTTTAAGGCCCATGGTGCCAGGCGCCAGGAGCTCCATGGGTCTAGGGGAAACAGAGATTTCATTCTCTTGGAAAGTGTATGCAGAGTCTCAAGTGCACCAGGTCCAAAGGCAGAGGCAGTAATTTCTTAGGAACCTGGGCCAGGCCTGCCTGTTGATTTTGGAGGGTCTTCTGCAGATGTGGGGGACAGCTGCAGCTCACCTAGGGGATATAAAAGCTGATGGCAGACATTCCAGGAGTGTTCATCTACATGAGATTTCCTGGAAGCAGATCTTGATTGGATCATTAGCACCAAGACCTAGTCCAACCAACAGCCTGTGGGGAAGCCTCAGGTCAAACAACATACAGGATGGGAACACAGCCCCACCCATCAGCAGACTTCCTAAACCACAAAGGCCTCTTGAAAGGGCCCTACCCACCAGATGTCCAGGACCAAGCTTCACCCAGCAGTGGGCAGGCACCAACTCCTCCTGCCAGGAAACCTGCATAAGGCTCTAGTCCAGCTTTATCCACCAGAGGCAGATACCAGAAATAAGAAAACAACAATCTCAAAGTCTGTGGATGGAATCCACAAACATAGGACAGACTCTACATTAGGACTGGCTGGACTCTAGCCCTTGGGTGACAAGAGAGGTGTGTACTGCTGGGACACATAAGACATTTCCCATAGAGTGCTACCTCTCAAAGGTCAAGGCATATAACTAACCTGTGTAAAAATACAAGTAGAAAGATAAACAATATGAAGTGGCAGAGGAATATCACCCAAGCCTAGGCACAAGATAAAATCCCAGAAGAAATAAGTGATAAGGAGATAGACAATTTATCTGAGAAACAGTTTAAAGTAATGATGGTAAAGGAGTTCAGAGAACACAGGAGGAGTATAGATGCACAGAGTGAAGTTTTTAGCAAAGAGATGGAAAATATAAAGAATACCCAAAGTTGAAGAATAAAATCACTGAAATGAATAACACACTAGAAGGAACCCGGAATAGACTAAATGAGGCAGAAGAACAGATCAATAAGCTAGAATACAGATTAGTGGAAATTACTACTGCAGAACAGAAAAAAGAAAAAAGAATGAAAATAAATGAGGATAGTTTACTAGAACTCTGGGACAACATGAAGTGTACTAATATTCACATTATAGGAGTCCCAGAAAGAGAAGAGAGAGAGAAAGAACCAGAGAAAATTTTTGGAGACATAATAACCAAAAACTTCCCCAATTTGGGAAAGGAAGTGCAAAGAGTTTCACAAAGGATCAACCCAAACAGGAATAGACCAAGGTACATAGTCATCAGGTTGACAAAAAGTAAGGATAATGAAAAAATATTAAAATTAGCAAGAGAAAAGCAACAAATAACGTACAAAGGAACTCCCATAAAGTTATCAGCTGATTTTTCAGCAGAAACTCTACAGGCCAGAAAGGAGTGGCACGACATATTTAAAGCGATGAAAGGGAAATACCTACAACCAAGAATGCTCTATCCAGCAAGGCTCTCATTCAGATTTGATGGAGAAATCAAAAGCTTCACAGGTAAACAAAAGCTAAAAGAATTCAGCACCACCAAACCAGCTTTACAATAAATGTTAAAGGAACTTCTCTAGCCATCAAACCATAAGAAAAGAGAACAAAAAGAAGAAAGAGAGAAAAAAAAAAAAAAGACCTACAAAAGATTGCTTTGGTAGTTCAGGGTCTTTTTGGTTCCATATAAATTTTGGAATTGTTTGTTCTAGTTCTGTGAAAAATGTGAATACTTTGACAGAGGTTGCATTAGATCTGTATTTTGTTTTTGGTAGTGTGGCCATTTTGATAATGTTGATTCTTCCAATCCAAAAGTACAAGATATGGTTTCATTTCTTTGTATCATCTTTCATTTCCTTCATCAATGTTTTACAATTTGTAGAGCATAGGTAACTCCTTGGTTAAGTTTATTTCTAGGTATTTTGTTGTTTTTGATGCAAGTGGAAATGTTTATGCCAGTTATAAAACTCTGGTTTTTGAAGTGGAAAAAAATAGTGAATGAATGGCTGCAAATGGCAAAATATCCTTTTTTCTTATGGCTAAGTTGTATTCCATTACATATATATTCTGCATCTTCTTTATCCATTCATCTGTTAATGTGCACTTGCAATGCTTCCATATCTTAGCAATTATAAATAATGCTGCTGTTAATAGCCAGGTGTATGTATCTTTTTAAATTAATTCTTATCTTGTTGTTGGCTTTATTCCTTTGATAAATATGTAAGTTAAAAAGCTAAAGATATAAACATTCTTAGAAACAATGAACAATACATATATGTAAATTTTAAAAAAGATGTGCAGTATATTTTATGTGTATTTATATGCAATATATTGTATATGTGCAGTCAAATTGTCACAATTTTACCTAATAAAACTGAACAACAACAAAAAAAAGAATAAAGAAATCAGAATCCTCCTACACTGGTGGTGGAAAGGTATCTTGGTGCAACTATTATGGAAAACAGTATAGAGATTCCTCAAAAGACTAAAAATAGACTTACCATATGATCCACCAATCCCACTCCTAGGCATATATCTGAAGGGAATCTTAATTCAAAAAGATATATGTACCCCAATGTTCATATCAGCACTATTTACAATAGCCAAGACATGGAAACAACCTAAATGTCCATCAACAGATGGTTGGATAAAGAAGTTGTGATATATTTATACAATGGAATACTACTTAACCATAGAAAATAATAAAATAATGCCAGTTACAGTAACGTGGATGGACCTGGAGAATTTCATTCTAAGTGAAGTAAGCCAGAAAGAGAAAGAAAAATACCATATGGTATCACCTATATATGGAATCTAAAAAAACAAAAAGGCAAATGAACTTATCTATAAAACATAAATAGACTCACAGATACAGAAAACAAACTTATGGTTACCAGGGAGGGAAGAGGGTGAGAAGAGATAAACTGGGAGTTTGAGATTTGCAGATACTTATATATATATATAAGTTTATTGTATAGAACATGAAACTCTATTCAATATCTTGTAGTAATTTATAGTGAAAAAGAATATGAAAATGAATATATGTATGTTCTTATATGAATGAAGCATTGTGCTACATGAGAAATTTATACAACATTATAAACTGACTATACTTCAATAAGATATATTTTAAAATTTTTAAAAATAAAAAAACTGTGGAAGAGAACAAATATGCCAATGAATTGGAAGACCTAGAAGAAATGGACACATTTCTAGAAAGATATGACCTGTCAAGACTGAATCCAGAAGAAAAAGACAATTTAAACAGATCAATTACTAGTAATGAAACTGAATTTGTAATTTTAAAAAACAGCAAATGAAAGTCCAGGAGTGGACAACTTTACAGGGGAATTCCACAAAACATATAAAGAAGAGTTAATACCTACCTTTCTCAAACTGTACCAAAAAATTGAAGAGAAGGAAACACTTACAAATTCATTCTATGTGACCACCATTACTCTGATACCAAACCAGAAAAAGAAACTACCAAAAAAAAAAGGAAACTACCAGCCAATACCCCTGATAAATAGAGATACAAAAATCCTCAACAAAATATTAGCAAACCAAATTCAAAAATACATAAAAAGGATCAAGCACTTTGATCAAGTGGGCTCTATCCCACAGATAAATGGATGTTTCAATATTCACAGATCAATCAATGGGATACAAAACATTAACAAAACAAAGAATAACTACAATGAGGTATCACCTCACACCAGTCAGAATGGCCATCATTCAAAAATCCACAAATGACAAATGCTGGAGAGGCTGTGGAGAAAAGGCAACCCTCCTACACTGCTGGTGGGAATGCATTTTGGTGCAGCCACTGTGGAAAACAGTATGGAAGTTCCTCAAAAGACTAGGAATAGACTTACCATATGACCCAGGAATCCCACTCCTGGGCTTATATCCAGAAGGAACCCTACTTCAGGATGACACCTGCTCCCCAATGTTCATATCAGCATTATTTACAATGGCCAAGACGTGGAAACAGCCTAAATGTCCATCAGCAGGTGACTGGATAAAGAAGTGGTGGTATATTTATACAATGGAATACTATTCAGCCATAAAAACTGACAACATAACGCCATTTGCAGCAACATGGATGCTCCTGGAGAATGTCATTCTAAGTGAAGTAAGCCAGAAAGAGAAAGAAAAATACCATATGAGATTGCTCATATGTGGAATCTAAAAAAAAAAAAGCATGAATACAGAATAGAAATAGACTCATAGACATAGAATACAGACTTGTGGTTGCCAAGGGGGTGGGGGTGGGAAGAGATAGACTGGGATTTCAAAATTATAGAATAGATAAACAAGATTATACTGTATAGCACAGGGAAATATAAAAAATCACATGATCATTTCAATAGATGCAGAAAAAGCATTTGACAAAATTGAACATCTATTCATGATAAAAACCCTCAATGAAGTTGTTATAGAGGGAACATAACTGAACTTAATAAATGGCATTTATGAGAAACCCTCAGCTAACATCATACTCAGTGCTGAAAAACTGAAAGTTTTTCCTCTAAAATCAGGAGCAAGACAAAGATGCTCACTCTTGTCATTTCTATTTAACGTAGCATTGGAAGTTCTAGCCACAGCCTTCAGACAAGTAAAATAAATAAAAAGCTTCAAATTGGAAGGGAAAAAGTAAAACTGCCACTATATTCTGATGACATGATCCTATATATCAAAAACCCTAAGGTTCCCCCCAAAATTTATTAGAACTAATTAATGAATTCAGTAAAATTTCTGGTTACAAGATTACTTTACAGAAATCTGTTTCTTTTCTGTACACAAATAATGAACTATCAGAAAGAGAAAATGAGAAAACAGTCACAATTACAATCACAACAAAAAGAATATACCTAAGAATAAACTTAATCAAAGAGGTGAAAGACCTATACTCTGAAAACTATAAAACACTGATGAAAGAAATTGAAGATGATACAAAGGAATGGAAAGATATCCCATGTTCATGGGTTGGAAGAATTAATGGAAAGATATTCCATGTTTATGGGTTGGAAGTTAAAATGCCTATACTACCCAAAGCAGTCAACAGATTTAATGTTATCCTTAACAAAATCACATTTTTCACTAGTCTGGAACAAATAATCTTAAAATTTGTATACATCCACAAAAGACCTTGCATTGCCAAAGCAATCTTGAGAAAAAGGACACAGCTGGAGATAACATACTCCCTGACTTCAGACTATACTACAAAACTACAATAATTAAAACAGTTATTGGCACAAAATCAGACACATAGATCAATGGAACAGAATAGAGAGCCAAGAAATAAACCCACATATGTATGGTCAATTAACCTATGACAACGGAGGCAAAAATATATAGTGGGAAAAAGATAGTCTTTTCAATAAGTGGTGTTGGAAAAATAGGGCAGGTATATGTAAAAGAAAAAAATCAGAGCATTTTCTCTCATCATATACAAAAATTATCTCAAAATGGATTAAAGACCTTAACATAAGACTGGAAAACAGAAAACTCCTAGAAGAAAACATAAATAGTACACTCTTTGACATACGTCTTAGCAAAATTTTTTTGAATCTGTCACCTCAGGCAAGGGAAGCAAAAGGAAAAATAAACAAATAGACTGAATTAAACTTAAAAACTTTGTAGAGTCAAGGAACATCAACAAAACAAAAAGATAACTTATTGAGTAGGAGAAGATATTTGCAAATGATATGTCTGATAAAGGGTTAATACTCAAATATATAAAGAGTTCATGTAACTCAATATCAAAAAAAACAAACAATCCAATTAAAAAATTGATGGAAGACCTGAATAGACATTTTTCCAAAGAAGACATACAGATGGCTAACAGGCACACAAAAGATGCTCAACATCACTAATCATCAGGGAAATGCAAATCAAAACTACAATGAGATGTCACCTCACACCTGTCAGAATGGCTATCAACAAAAAATTACAAATAATAAATGTTGGTGAGGTTGTGGAGAAAAGAGAACCTTAATCCACTCTGGTAAGAATAAGAATTGATATAGCCACTATGGAAAACAGTATGAATACCTCAAAAATTAAATATAGTACTACCATATGATCCAGTAGTTCTATTCCTGGATATAATATCTGAAGAAAATGAAGACAGTAATTCAAAAGGATATATGCAGTCCAACGTTCAGAGTAGCATTATTTACAATAGCCAAACAGCCAAAGTGTCCATCAACAGATGGATGGATAAAGAAATTATATATATATAGATATGTAGATATATATCTTCGAATACTGCTCAACCATAGAAAAGAGTGAAATTTTGCTGTTTGCAACAACATGGATGAACCTGGAGGTTATTATGTTTAGTGAAGTAAGGCAAACAGAGAAAGACAAATACTGTATGTTTTCACTTATATGTGGGATCTGAAAAATAAAACAAATTAATCTTACAAAACAGAAAGACTCATAGGTATAGAGAACAAAGTTGTGGTTACCAGAGAGGAGAGGGTTGGAGGAGGGGCAAAATAGGGGAAGGAGATTAAGAGGTCCAAACTCCTAGGTATAAAGTAAATAAGATACAAGGATACAGCACAGGGAATATAAGGAATATTTTATAATAACTTTAAATGGAGTATAATCTGTAAAAATTTGAATCACTATGTTGTACACATGAATTTAACATAACATTGTAAACCAATTATAATTTATTTAAAGAAAAAGAATTGTGGTGAGGATCATAGTTTATTGGAATATTCCCATTATTGTACCTAGTACATAGTGTTCCCACAATTTAATTGTAATTTAACAGAGAAATAACAGACTCTGGAAATTATTTCAACAGAGGATACCTGTGTAATAATACACTCATAATTTGAAGTGAATGTTATTATTAATGCCATCAGTATTACTGTGCTTTTTAGTTCACAAAAGAGGTAAAAGATGCTACCTATAACATGGTGACATATATGGTAAATTATAAGCTTTGTAATGTAAGGGAGGAAAAAAACATCTTTTTCCTTCTATCCTCCTAGATTCCCCAACAGGGGACCTAAAAATTCAATTGACAAAAGACAGATTAACAAGAGAAAAACAGAAGCCTATTAACATGTGAACAGAGCCCGTTAATACATGAGAGTACCCAGAGATGCGTAACTCAAAGGGGTGGTTACAATTTGGGGGTCTATATAATTAACCTAGTAGGGAAAAAGGATGGGAAGAAAAGGCACTTACGGAAAAATAAATGACTTTTTGGAAAGATAAATGGGTCTTTAGGAGAACAGGTGTGAGATATGGTAGTTTGTGGCCATGTCTGCCTGGGTGTGGTGCTGCCCCCAAAGGGAAGGTTAGAGTTCTAGGGGTTTTTGACAGTGGAGTTCTTTGGGGAGGCTCTGCTTTTAAGCAGATAAGAGATTTCAGGAACTCAAATACATTTAGCTCAAAATAATTCTTATGTCAAAGTGGCATACTTTAAGGTGGCATGACCTGGTCCCTATCCGTGATATTTTAGTCTTTATGAAGTACAGTCCTCATGTATTTTATAATGTGGCATCTATTTAACCATATCTGGTGGTCTACTCACTTACCCCTGAGGACACATATTATTTGGTTCAAAGTAGGTGCCCATTAAGTACACAGTGAAATTTTGGGTAGTCACTTGATAAATGTTTATTGCATTTAATTTGGGCTAGGATGACCAAAACAGTTTAATTAAGAATATCCAGAAATATGTTATCACTATAACTCATATCGTTACCTCCAAAGAAAGACAAGTAGATGATTCAGAATTTTACTGATTGAACAAAGTAATATCAATCATATCAAATGATTAGTGTTTAACAGTAGATCAGCTAGACTTCCACTTGAGTTTCCAAACTCCTTTTGGTAGCTCATTACTATTTTGTCCCAGTCTTTTAAGCTCCTTCTGGATTGTTGGTTTGCATCATTCCAACCAGAGTCTCAATTCGGTCTCCCTCTCATGCATGATATACACAGCGCCTGTTGTAATGCACAGGGGTCTACATAAGATGGTAACTACAGTATCTGGTAGTGCTAGGCATAATGAACCACGCCTTCCATCATTCGCCTGCTCCAAATTTTTCATAATACTTTCATGGATCTGACTATCCCAGAATCAGTTCATTCTCCAGCAAGCAAGGCAGGTCTACTGAAAACTTATAAACCGTATATTGGAATAAGCATCAGAGAAGTGAACAATTTACCCTTTAAGTTTGAATATGCAAATAACATCCCTGATGATCCTCTCATTTAATCTTCAGAACAACTTTGTCAAGTTGAGTGAGGGTATTGGAAGGCCACTGCCACAATAATGCTATGTAACAAGTAACGACAAAATCTCAGTGTTATGAAACATAAACATGTATTTCTTGCTCACGAGTCTTCACGTCCACTAGAGCAGTTCTCATTCAAGCTTCAAGTTAAGTCAGATGTGTTCTGTGGCCGCTGAAGGGGCAGAAGCTGCCTAGAGCATGTCATTTTGTCTGAGATCAAAAGTTTTCAGAAGGGCAAGTAAAGCACACAATGCCAGATGAGCCTTGGATGCAAAATTGGCCCACTGTCACTCCCACCCATAATCCACTGGCCATGCTGCATGACCACCTGCAGCTTCCAACATAGTCTTTCCACTACCTCAATGTCATTGTCTAAGAAAACTTCACATAACAGAATCCAGCATTAACAAAGTGATAACTTGAAAGATCATAAATTACAGACCAAAATGTGTCCCCTTCCCCCCATCAGAAACACATTTAAGATTCATTTTGCTTTACAAAACTCAAATTTATGAACAGTTTGGGGAAAATATCTACCCTGTAAATTACTGTGGACATTTTGTAAAGGCCATTGTGTCATTGGGTCTTCCTGAAGGAAGCCCTAGGTAAGAAATTTCTTTAACACTAAGTGCTAGGAAAAGCTTGCTTCCTTCGTACCACTGATGTGCTTTTCTCCTCCATGAGAACTGTGTGACTGTGTTGTTCATCTTCCTTGAGTATCAAAATTTTCAGAGCCAAATTTTCACCTGTAATAAAATTTGTGACTTTATAATAAAAACCAGGACTTGATAACCTGCTGAATTACTCCCTGTATCCTGCCATTCTATTCCAATTTATCTTTTACTTGCTTTGATTCTTTTGTTAGACATAATATTATGTACATTTTTTGTAAGCCATGTTAAGTCTTTTGTGGAATGAGACAACATAGAAGGAAGAACAAAACAAATAATTAAATAAAGCTGTGCATTGTCAAGGGTACCTAATTAAGAAGAGGGAATCCAGCTGGACTTTCTGCTTTCTGGTTTTATTACCATTGGTAGGAAGATATTTGGTTTATAATTAAAATTAAACTGGATCTTTGGGGATTAAGTTTTCTAAAAGAGCTTAAGGGTAGGATCAAAGGGGATCCAGTGCATTGTCTCCGAGGCTCCCCTCTGACACCATCCCTTCCTTTAGCCTCTCCTCTCCCTACCCTCCAGTCTGAACCTACAAAAGGATGTGAGCTTTCCTTTCTCCTGTTAATTCTTGTCACCCTGCTTCTGACTGGTGGGTCTGATTTAAATAGCTTCAGTCACTGGGATTTGAAAAGAAAGCATAACAGATATAAGTGGGAGCAGATGGATTAAGCAAAACAGTGTAACATCTTATTGTATGTCTATAACTTCAAATATAAAAGTGGAAAATATTCCAAGTTGCATATAGAGTGGAAGAAGCTGCAGCAGTTTCAAAGACCCAGGGCAGTGAAAATAGAGAAGGGGGGCTATGAGTTGGCCTGCAGGCTGTTGAGGAGAGGGGTCTTTCTTACCATTCCTGTTACCTTCCGCAGCTAACATCAGTGAGATGAACACATTGCAAAAGAGTGAATTCTGCAAATCTCAGAGGTAGTGAATAGTCTCCTAGGAGAAGAGGATGCTTTTTCTGGGAAGCCAAATTATAAAAAGCTGAGTCTCCAGTTGACTGTAAATGAAAAAGTTATCAAAAGAACATCTGCAGAAGGTTCCCTGAAATGGGCTCTTTTGTCTTTTGAATGGATGATTGGAAATTGACAGATTCGGTCTCATCTCATCACTGTCATTTGCTCTTATAAAAGGGGTTGCCTTTCGTTTCTAACATTTTCCATGTTTCTTAAGTGTCTTCCCATGTCTCAAAATAACTAAATAGAAAGAGCAGAGGACACCATGTATCCCTCTTTCTAACTGGTAGCGTTTACCTCTGAATTTCACCTGCCTTGTGTGGCTGTCATTTCCTGAAATCATGATAGGAAGCTCTGTACTCAGTCTGGAGGTAAATGACAACTAATTCTGATAGGCTGACCTCTAGTTCCAGAAAAGCTTGAGTTCCCTTCACTATAATTTTGCAGAAATAGAGATGGCACCTAGTTTTATTTGGTATTGCTTTAATTGGAAAATGAGTTTTGTTGTTGTTGTTGTTGTTTTTTAAACAGAGGCCAGGAAAGAGCTATCTCAGTACATCTTTTACATTCTGCCTCACTTGTGACTAGGAAATATATACTGACTGTAGGAGAGACAACATGGCTGCTCTGAAAAGTTGCATGCGCTTGTGTGTGCATTCGCTTGAGTTATGGTCTTCCCTGAAATACAAAGGCAGCTGTATCTCTGGCTTTTGCAGAGAACCTGATGAAGTCAAGTCAAGAAATGGGTTATGAAAGCCAAGGACATTTTATTCAGTGAGAGTAACCTATTTTACTAATGTCCTTGCATCAACATCAGATTAGCATAATCAGAGTTTGATTCTCTCTGCATTTGGACAGATGTCACAGCACATAGCTTTCCTAGTGATTTGGTAAAGTAGGGTACTAAACACAACACTGGAATATGAGATGTGATGCTGCAAGTTTTAATCCAGTGGATGCAACAGGAGTCATTTGGAAGCTACAGCATCATTCCTTAACTGAATTGGCTTTTTATTTAGTAACTGAATTTGTATTTCCCAAGTAGTCTGGAATGAAGGAGGCCAATGTGCTCAACTATTTCTATTGACTGCCTCCTATTTTATTTTGGTGTAGAGCTAGCTTATACCAAAAGTCAAGAATAGGAAGATATGGAGTTGAATGCTCTCAGAGGAAAATTCAGTTTCTTGACAAAATCTAATCTAGCAGGCAGGAGCTGTCAACATGATAAATATTCTAGTCTTTAATATTGGTTTACCTACCAGGGCAGAAAAAAAAAGAGAAATTATTCACACACTCAAAATTTGTTGAAATGTTGTTGTCTGACTTCAAGTGACAGAGGCCCAAGGAAATTCAAAGTTAAGATAGAAACCTCTCAGGCTGAGCTTGAGTCTGGACTCTCCAGGGTCCTTCTGATGTGTTGATACCATCTAAGTAATTACACTGCCACGCATGAGCTCTCCCAAGTTCCCCATTTCTAAGAATGAGTTCTTTCAATTAATCTCTGTGCCTTAGCTAACTGCAAGTCTCATCTGGTACCAGGTGCATGCAGAAGCAAGGGCACCATTTCAAATTGAACTGGATCTCGAGGTTGTTAGTTGGAAATGCCTTCGTGGTAGTGTGTGGGGCAGATAGCACTGGCTTTGAAATCTTGCAAAACTGGATCTGATACCAGCTCTACCATTTTATTCATTCATTTTCCAATTATTTATTGAATACCTCTGTGTTCCAAGCACTCTCCTAGGCTCTGACCACAAGCTGAAAACCAGTCCGATAAGGCCCCAGCACTGGTGGAGCTTAAATTTTAACCAAGTATTGCAGATCAGGTTCCTAAAGAAAAGACTGAGATGGACATTTGTGTCCAAGCAGTTTATTGGAGAAAGATTTCAAGCTTAACTCCTATGCAGAAAAGGAAAGAAGAAAGATTGAGCAACAGGAGAAGGTGGGCTGTGATGCAGCCTCTACAAAGGTTGAAGGTAACCCCATGGTGAATTCTGAATCCAGGTTGGCTCTTCAAAATGGTCCCCCACTAAAGTGAGGGGGCTCTCACCTTTAGTCCAGCACATGGGCCAGTCAATGACTGAGGGCTGTCTGGAGGATGACCTTGGACAGGAGGACCTCACCAACTAAAAGCAATTCTGGCAGCTGAGGACTCCCAGTTGCAATACTCACGGCAATTGCGTGTATAAGAATAGAGGACCTGGTCAGCAATAGATATTAAACAACAGTATGTGTGTATATTATATATGTATATTATATATATATGAAGGGCAGGGCAGCCAGAGAGGAATGGAAATCAAAATAAGCCAATTTTTCAGACAGGAGATATTAGGACAAATTTGTATATTGATGGGAATAACCTAATTTGCTTGTAATGCTAAGGAAAGATAAGTTACCTGTAGGTGTCCAGTTCTCCTTTAAGCAAGAGAAAGTGGGATCCAGTGTGAAAAAAGAGGTGCTGACCATTGATGTGTAAAGGGATAGTGCACCCCCATAGCTGGGGGAATGAAGAAGGTCTGGGTGTGAATGAAGCTGGGGAAGTAGTCGGGGTTATGGAAAGATGAAATAGCTCTGTATCTGATTGCATTATGTTATCAGTCATATAATCAAAGTCATAAATTGAGAGAAAAATGGGAATGTGAAATTTGAAGAGGGTGAGGAGAAGGTATAAAACATGTATCCCTGAATTCAGGATTGTGAATCAACTAAAGCAATATGATAGGATTTCTAGAGAGTGCTGAGGGAACACGAGAGTTATGGTTACAGGCGAAAATATATTGTTGTATGTTTTCATCCAAATTCATTCTCCAGTTGGGGTCAGGAACCAGGTAGGCAGAGAGCTAGTTCCAACCAACTATAGGCTATGCCAGGTGAGTTTGATAACGGGCAGGGGGAGCAAAGGAATTAAGTTGTGGGAAGTGCACTGATTATGGTGGTGCACCATGGATTCTAGGCAAGTAAGAGGGGAAGCCAAGGCATGATAGAAGTGCTACTTACTAGCTATGTAATCCTTTGATTTCCTTTGCCAAAAGGGAAAATGAATTTTGTCCAACTTAATAGTCACTGAGCGCCTACTCTGTGCCCCATGCTTTTGGATCCATTCTTAATTAATTCTCACAAAAAGTCTATGAGGTTGAAAGGAATTATCCTCACTGGAGACTCAGTGTGAGCTATTTGCCCAGTCATTTCTAGCTGCATATCTAAGTCCCATTTTCCAATTCTAAAGTTGTCTCAGTGTCAAAGGGAGAGTCAACTGCAATTGCTGGGGCACTGATGAATAATCCTTTCTATTTTCAACCTTAGGATAAATCTTCAACCACTTACTTGCCTTAATTAAGAGAATATAGAGAACTTACTTGCATCTTTGATTGTTGAAATTCTGTGTTTCTCATAATTATCTATCACGCTGAGTATCAAAGCAAACAAAGCAGCCTCCTTGGAAGGTTGGGGACATGTAAATATTGCTTTTTAATGTTTTTCGATCTCTATGACAGTATAATGAATAAAGTGAAATTCAGGGAGATTGAGGAATTATTCCAGGCATATTCAACTAGAAAGTGGCAGAGCCAGGATCTAAAACTGCTCTGAAAAGGCAGAGAGCCCCAAAATCCATGTGGTTTATACTACACTCACTGCCTCCTATAGCCATGAGAAGTGGGAAAGCCTAGGCTAGAGATCTTCATTAAGCCTGCAAATAGTAGAGGCAAAGAGGGGTTCGGTGTTGGTTAGAGAAGGGGTGAACTGTGTCAGGCAAGCAATTAGTAAATAAGGAAACTCGATAGAACTTGCTCCATGTACTTCAAAAGTACATTTTTATTGTGAGATTTTTGAGGCCTTTTTAGCACTTTGAAAGTTTATAATCCATAAACATATTGAATCACTATGCTGTACACCTGAAACTAATATTGTAAATCGACTCTATTTCAATACAAACAGAAAGTTTATCTCATTTTTTTTCTTTCCCCTGGTTAAAAATTCTTAGAAAATATAAAAGGCACTCTGGGCCTGTTTCATGAACAGAGACTAGATAAGCCTGAGAGACTCTCCTCTGCTGCAGTGAACAGTTGACTCTACTCAGCCCAGAAGCAGTGAGGGTGGTAGCTAAGACACAAGAAGCAGGGCTAGAGGAGAAGAAAGATGATGAGAGAGGAGCAGGATTTGGACAGATGAGCAATTTTAGGAATAAGAAAAATCTCTATAGCCAAGACATGGAAACAACCTAAATGTCCATTGACAGCTGACTGGATAAAGAAGTTGTGGTATATTTATACAATGGAATACTATTCAGCCATAAAAACCAACAATATAATGCCATTTGCAGCAATATGGATGTCCCTGGAGAATGTCACTATAAGTGAAGTAAGCCAGAAAGAGAAAGAAAAATACCATTTGAGGTTGCTCATATGTGCAATCTAAAACAAACAAACAAACAAAATGAACATGAATACAAAACAGAAACAGACTCATAGACATAGAATACAAACTTGTGGTTGCCAAGGGGGCCAGGGGTGGGAAGGGACAGACTGGGATTTCAAAATTTGTAGATACTGACAGGCATATGCAGAACAGATAAACAAGATTATACTGTATAGCACAGGGAAATACATACAAGATCTTGTGGTAGCTCACAGTGAAAAAAAATGTGACAATGAATATATGTATGTTCATGTATAACTGAAAAATTGTGCTCTACAGGGGAATTTGACACAACATTGTAAAGTGACTATAACTCAATAAAAAATGTTAAAAAAAAAAAAAAGAAAAGAAAAAGAAAAATCTCTGATGTTCCTATGAACAGTTAGCCTCTTCCTCCTCAATGGTCAAAGGGAAGAGCAGAGGAAACAGCCCTGACTTGGCCAAAATGACCATCTAAGTTTTTCTATAACCACAGTTTATTGAAGGTGATGAACAAGTCTCAGTTTGGCTGGGACTTTCCTGGTTTTAGCACTGAAACTCTAACATCTCAGAAACCCTCTGTCCCAGGCAAAGCAGAATGCTTGGTGCCCCTATGATTCATTCCAGATATACAGAAACTGTACTTCTTTCAAACATGTTAACTCCTGAGTCCCCTGTGAGTACGTACGCATGTCAGACCGTGGAATTCCCATTTTTGTGTAGAAGATATGCCAACCCTATTGTATCCAGGGAACAAATTTTTTCTCCTGCTTCCATTTATTCAAGAAAGAATTAAGGCCTTAGTAATATAAAATAGCTTGTCGCGTTATTCTCTCTCCTTTGCATTCCAGGAAATCCCTTCCAGCCAGAATATTTTGAGCTCTTTTCTCTTGCCCTTGAAAATGTAGTTTCCAACAAAATGTAGAAAGGGTACAACTGTTGGCTAATTGAGTTGTGACACATCACCATATCCTATGAGGTGGCTGTAGCATGCTTCATGTAGGAAAGGAAAAAATTAGAAAGAGAATAATCAGGTTTTCATTTCTTCTAACACAAGCATCCTGATGCCATCTGTTACCCTCAGTGGAGGAAGTTTCAGGTTAGGAGGTAATGCTTTACTATGAATAATATGGATATAATTGCAATTTTCTCTTTAGGAGTGTGTTTGTGGCTTGTGGGGAAGAGAGGACAGTCCAGCTTTACACTCCATCCATAAACTGAGGACAACAGGATAAACATCTACTGCATGCAGTGGTGGAGAGGGAGAGAATGAAGCTGCAGTATGATAAGAAATAGTGAGTCCATCAAGTTATTATAATAAAAGTATAAGCATTATCAAATAGGTTACTTCTAATCAGCACCTGAAAATTATCCTGCGAATGTCCAAGCCTTTGAGAAGAATAGAAAATTTCTCACTTTTTATTATGGAGTTTTAAAGAGATTCTCCCTTGAATCAAAAATATAGCACATATGCTTTTTTACAACACTAATTAACTACCCTTTGCCACATTTATCACTTTTCTGTTTTAATATAGGTCTGTATAATCATTTGATTCATTCTGTCTTCTCCATTAGATGATAATCCTTGAAGATAAGGGTCAAGTGTTCTTTACTGTGTATCCCCAGACCCCAGCACAAAGCATGGCAACAAGAAGGCACTTGACGATTGCTTGAATGGACAAGTGGATGAGTGAGGAGCAGCATGTCCCTCTTTTGAGAGCCTATGACACCTCATTATGTCACTTTCACATTACTCTTCCCACTGTATTTTACTCCTAGATTTACTTGTCTGCTTCCACACTATAGGCTGCCTGAAAGCCACCATCACTGAATCCCCAGAACTTTTATCATACTTGACATTCAACAAATGAGTCTTGAACGAGTGACTAGGTAATAAAAGAATGTGATACAACTGGTATTCCTTTGATTTTGCCGAGAATTGCAGTATGCCAAATTTAGAGCTGGCATTACACAGAACCTTTATCTATCAATATTTTAGATAGCTGGTAGCCTGATAAGCTTGTCTTCCCTGCCAGGAGTAATCAGAACTCTGCAGACAGCTGTGGCCATTGAAGAGAGCACTGAATTCAGAGTTAAGATCAGGTTCCATTGTTGGATTTTTACTAGCTCATTGTGTGGTCTTGGCAGGTCACTATTCTCATTGTCTCTAATTTTCTGTAACATGGGCATTAATAATGCCTGGTATTCTAGTTTCTTAAGGCTCTTGTGAGGAACAAGTGAAAGAAAAAGATGAAAATAAAGTTACTGAGAAAAGAATAAATCCCCATGGAGACCTGAGGTGACTTATTTCCTTACTTTAGGATTCACCAGAGGCATCTTTCCATTTCTGGGACGTCCATAACTATGTTCCCCTTTTAGTGAACTATGAAGTAGTAGTACCTCCAAGAACAGAAGGAAATGATTTTTTGCCTGATGAAGAATGGAATCTAACCTAGGTTTCCTGGAGACCCCAAAAGACCTTTTGAGAACAAATATTTTCTAGCTAATCATATCCAGAAGAGGAAGTCCACATTGCTTGTTTATTTTAAATAGTTTTGTGTTTCCTTATAGTAAAAGTAACAAGGACTCATAAGAGACAATCAAGAAATAAAGGAAAGAAAGGAGAAAAAAATACACACAGTCCCATCTTTAAGAATCAACCACCTTTAATATTATACTGTGTTTCTTTCTAGTTTCTTTCAATAAGTAGTTTTTTCTCTTGCAAAAGATAGAAGTTTATGTATTTTTTTACTTCTTCACTTTGTGATAAACTCTCAGTAACATCATCTTGTACTGACTGTGTAACTCAGCTTCATAAGATTGTTGTGAGGATAAAATGAGAGAGTGAATCTATTCCTAATGCTTAATGCGGGCTGCTTCTTTCATCAAAGATGACATCATAATTATTAAGATTACCACGGTTTATTTAATGTTTTCTTATTAAATTTTGGATGTTAGGAATATGTTCCATGCTGCTAACTCCTTCCTCCATAGCTAGTCCAAAATGCTAAGTGTCACTTAACTGTTGTTTTGTCGTGATTATTTGAAACCTCCCAAAATGCAAGGAACATAATATTTTCTAAAATCATATGATACTAATAATTCTTTTTCTTCTTTGCCTTTCTCGCTGGACCCACAAGCAATATACGTCGGTATTTTAGCTGGGATATCAGAAGACCTGTGAGAACTTACCGTTTTCTTGGTGCGTCTGCTGAATTTGTAGCTTCCAGCATTTATCCTTTTAGTCTGCCTTTACCTTCTTGTCATCATCATTTCCAAGCAACACTAAAAAGAAGCATCTCTAAGCTGAGCCCTCACTGCACATGCAGAACTGTTAGATAGTTCCTGCCTACCTGGGTCCTTTAAGATGAAAGGACCTAACAAGGCGGAATTTGGGGGACCGGACTAAGGCAGAAAGGGTGTTCATATTGGTAGTATACCAGTAGTTAAGCACATGGACTCAGGATTCGGGCCCATCCGAATCCTGTACAGCTTTAAGTAAGTTATGTGACCCTTTATTTACTGATGTCTAGGATGGGGATAAGAGCCAGGCTTCCCTCATAGGATTATGAGGATTTGTAACCACATGATGTGTGAAGTGCTCAGTGCGATGCCTGGTACAGAAATATGCTCAACAAATATTAGCCCCTGTTATTATCATCTTCGGTCTCATTCTTTCTCCTCCTTCTCCCCATCAGCTTCCTTTCTAGGTGGGCTGAGGTAGCATTCACAGGACAGTACATCACTTATGATCAAGAAGAGGAACTGAGATGTTAGTCTAGAAAGTGGCACCAACACCAAATGTGAAATCTTAAGGGTGAGATAAGGCTGATAATAAGAACATGAGTGAAGGGATCTATCATAGGATGGAGGAATAAAGAGTAGCCCAGGTTGTGGAAAGACATTTAAGAACAAGTTTATGAAAATTATGAGAACTTTACATCAAAGGTCTATTTTTATCTGGCTTTTATTTGACCCCAGACAGTGGGTGAATCTACTGGTCAAAAGTGCTCTCTTTCTGGATATTGTCCATTTGTGACTTAAAAAAAAATAGAGAGAGAGAGAAAAAAGAGAGAACAAGAGCAAGTTAGAGAGTAGGGAAACGAATAGAGTTAAGGGAGATAGAGACAGAAAGACAGATGATAGATAGATAGGACTCAGAATTGGCCAAACGCAAACTGTTTCCCCAAAACATAACTAGGAAGTGATACCTTTATATGGTACATGCAGGTTAGAGCTCGTTTTGTCTTAGATTTGTAGTATAGTGTAAGTAATAATTCTATTGTTCCTTAATACATGATCTAGCCAGAGGTAGCCCATACAGCATACACATGGTGTTGTATAGGATATATCTGAGCTGTCTGGGGGAGACATCTGTTATGAGGGGCTTTATTCCAGATTGACTGAGAAAGAGAAGAATGTGTACACTGCCCCATAAACCAGAAACACAGAAGGAAAAAGTCAGTAGTGTTTCTCTCTCTTTTTTTTTTTTTTTTTTTTCTGGGTGAGGAGCAGAAACAATGAGTTGTTTCTCTCTGTATATCAAAGAGGCCCATGGAGCCCATAACTCTCTCAACCATAAAGGAAGCCAATTTGTGAAGAATAGTTTTTGCTGCTTGATTTTAACTAGACTCATTTTTTGGCGTACTTTTCATTCTTTCTTGCCATTGGATCTAGGCAAGGGCAGCCAAAGTAAATATTTGTAATCGGGGGCCCAGGTTTCCAATTTTTTAGCTCTTGTTTTTTCATTTATTACAAAAATACATGGTCGTGAACTTGATATTCTCTATGCCTTTTTCTGCTAGTGTGGAAGAGCGGAAAGAGAACAGACTGTATACTCAGACAGACCTTGGTTTAAATATCCATTCTGCTGCTTAACAGCTCTGTGACCTTGGGGAAATTTCTCAACCTCTGTAAATCTTGGTTTTGTCATCTGTACCTCGGAATGGCTGTGAGGATTAAATAAATAACAGTAATAAAGCACTTAGCAAAATGTCTGGAAAGTAATAAGCACTCATTAAAGGATAGCTTTTATTTTTACTGTTAGTATTCCTATAATTACTATCAAATTACTATCACTGTTACTTCTACTATTATTGTGCTGTATAATTCTGTGACCTGGTTCTCTGATATTTCCAAGAGATCTTATGACTACTGAAAGTGTAAGTTCTTATAGGCAGTAACCACAAAGCTCTCTTTTATATTCCTTTAGAATATCCATGACCTGTGGACTTCTTAGTAAGTGTGTTTTCTGCATAATAAAGATAACTACATTGTAACCATTTTGATAAATCCAAGAATGCAAGAAATGTCTAGGAGAGACTGGGATTCCAACTAATAGCCTTTGGAATGTTCTTGCTTACCTAGATTTGGAAATATTCATCATATCAATGTCATTCCCTTCTGTGATGTGAGCAAAGAGGACTATTTTTAGTGACTAAAAGGTGACAGAGGTGGGAAGACAGTATTTCCTGATTAGGGTGATAATTGCTCACAGTTTATTCAACATTATTATTGAATTAGTATTGAAAAGGTAATTTCATGCTTCATGAAGTGGTAAATTTGATTCATATGCTGTGAAGGCAAAGGAACAAATGTGACATTGATGGTAACAATTATATCCCACCCTAAAACGAGGCAAGGTAAACATTTCACATCACTTTGGCATGAAACATGCTTTCCCTTACCACCTTAATAGACTAAGGACAGGACAACCTAAGATAACAAAAGTTCCTTTGTTAGACTTTGTTGTCCTGATATTTTTCTAAATTATAAATTATTGCATTTTATTTGTTCTGCTAAATAACAAATTTGTCACTTGCTGAAATAAACAAATGAATTATCCATATTTATTTATATGTAGGTATGAGTAAGCTAGAAGCATTCTCCATGTTGGTCATCATGCTTTATACAACTTCAGTCATGGCTTTTATTTAAGAGCCTCAATCCTTGAGGAAGGAGTTTGTGGGAGAACAGACTTACTTCATCTTAAATGCCCCCAGGCTATAATTCTTTTATTCTTCATTTTGTACCAATGGGTAGTGAGTTTTTTTTCAATGATGCTGCTTCTGTGAGTGTTTCTACCTGAAGAACTTTACTTGGACTCACTAAATTTTTTCTCAGAGAAAGAGGATTTTGCTCTTCCTTGGGACTAAATTAATGAATGATTGTGGTCAGTTTCAGAAGTGGTCTTATGTATTAATCATGGTATTTATTGTGGGTAGGATCTTTGACGTCATTTGCACCAATGTGAAGCCCCAGGAGAAATTACTTTTAGACCAAAGTGCCTGGGGAAATGGTACCTCTCAAGAATATAGCACCTGTTTTGCATGGTTATTATGCTCTGACCCTTGGTTATTATGCTCTGACCCTTATACTAGTTATGTTTTCCTTCTTGCTTTGACCACTAGGAGGCGCAGTGCCGTATTTATAGCCCACCTAGCCCTGGCTTGATGTGAACTCATCTACCCACTCCTTAAGAGGACAGAGTAACCTTAAATCATTAATTAGTTAATTTCAGTTTTTGAATTTCAAAAGTAAGATTACATTTTTAAGTAAAACAGCAACAATAAACGGTTGTAAAAAGTTCAGGTTCAGGTGTCACTCTCTAGAGAAAGTCATTGTTGATAGTTCAGCATTGTGTATCCTTTCAGACTTTTCCGTAGACATGGTCACAGATAAATAACATACATATATATATATATAATACATGCATACATGTGTATATGTGTGTGTGTGTGTGTGTGTGCCCACACACATGCATACTTTTCTTAACTCAGCAATATACTTTTCTGTGGTATTTCATAAACACCTGCTGCATTACTGAAGTTATCTTCAATTTTTCTCTCTTCAAATAATCGTACATTGAGTATCCTTGCAGGATAGATTTCTAGAAGTAATATTGCTATCTCAAAGGATCTTTGTTTTAAAATTTTTGATAAGTACTTCTAAATTGCTCTCCAAAAAAAACTGAACCAGTTTAAACACCAGCCAAAAAGTATAAGAATATTTGTCTCCCTACATCTTAACCAAACTGATTATTAGAAGACATAAATTTTTTTCCAACTTAATGGACAAAGAGTGTCTCTTGTTCCAGCATGCATTTCTCCCATCACCAGCATGAACATCTGTTGTGATGTTTACTGTCCATTTCTATTTTTAACTGGGTGAGTTGCCATTTCTCTATTGGCCTATTTTTCCTCCCTAATTTATAGGTTCTCTTTGTATGTTATGAGAGCTGAATCCTTATTAAATAGACCTCAAGCACTTTTCTCCTTCATCTTTTAACCAATTGGTGACTTTTTCTACATAAAAGTTTTTTTGTCACCAAACTCAAATCTTTATGACTTTAATATCTCAGGTTTTATAAAATATTCTCACTTTCATTTCTAAAGAATCTGAAGGGTCAATTTTAATTTTCTCTTTACATAAAATATATATATATATTTTAAGGAGATATATATATATATCTTATCTCCTTAAATATATATATATATATCTCCTTAAAAATGCCCAAGGATTTGATTCTCTTTTACTTTTTTTTTTTTTTTTTTGGTTGGTTGGTGTTATAATTGCACTGTCATCAGGGAATGTAACTTGTAGGACTTGAGACTTCATGTATTTATTGAGAGTTCCTTTGTGGTCTAGTACATGATCAATTTTTGTAAATATTTCATAGTCAAATAAAAATAGGGTATAGTCTCAGGATGTCTGGAACAAAGTCTAGTTTTTTTCCCCCCTTCCTTTCTTTCTTCATCCTGTTGACTGGAATAAAATTCACAGCCTGAAAGTTGAGAGTTCTGTTTTTTCTGGTGGACAATTCTGAGGACTTAAGCCTGGGATGACAGCCTCTCAGATCTTTCTGAGGGACTGCTCCAAAGTGGCAAGGTAGAAGCCAAGATATATGAGTTTTTGCATCAAAGACCATGCAGTCGGAACATCAAAAGATTACTGTTAATAAAAGAAAACCAGATACCTCAAGTTAAGAAATTTAGTACTTTTCTATGTATGGGAAGGTACAAAGGTCTGTGCTCATTGAAATCATTTCTTTGCTGTGCACCTAGCTATCTAAGGCCAGTATCCTGCTCTTCCACATCTTGAATTCCCTCAGGGGCACTGTCGGGGGTGGTTGCAGAGGTGGGCTGACAGCTTGTCTGCATTCTGAGTTTCCTCTGCTCCCTGTTGGGTTGTCGGTGATGGATGATGACTTGTTGGCCACAGCATTCTTTGTTTACTGATATGGCTGGCCATATTTTTCATTCACAATCCCTTTTCCCTCCTCCCTGTTCCTTCTTTCCATCTCTCCCTCTCTTCTTTCCCTCTCCTCTCCTTCTCATTCTTTCTACACTTTTTTTTTTGACATTTTTTTTGAGTTATAGTCATTTTACAATGTTGTGTCAAATTCCACTGTAGAGCACAATTTTTCAGTTATACATGAACATACATATATTCATTGTCACATTTTTTTTCACTGTGAGCTACCACAAGATCTTGTATATATTTCCCTGTGCTATACAGTATAATCTTATTTATTCTACATATGCCTGTCATTATCTACAAATTTTGAACTCCCATTCTGTCCCTTTCCACCCCACTCCCCCTGGGCAACCACAAGTTTGTATTCTACACTCTTAACTAAGTTATTCAAATTTTCTATATCCTTACTTTTGTGTCTACTTAAGTCAATTAAAAAAGCTCCCAGTATGTTTTTCAAATACAATTCTCCTTTCATTATCCTTTATTTTATGTATTGTCCTGGGTATTACCATTCATAGGTGCTATAACATATTACTGTACATATGCTTTTATCAATAAAATTATGTCACTTTTTGTGTACAATGCTTCTTGTCTTGAATTCTGCTTTGTCTGTAACTCCCAAGTGGTTGTTACACTGGCATTGGCCTCATTGGCATTGGCCTCATAAATCTTAGCCCATTCCTTTATTTTTGAGTACTTTATGTGTTTTATTTTCTCTTTAAACAGATATGATGATTTTGATTTGTTGTCTGTTTCCCTCACTCAAAGCTGAGAGACCTTTAAGTGAAAACATTCAGCTGATGGTCATTCATTATAATATCTGATATGTTTGTTTTTTTTCCATGTGTTTCATACTTCATCATATTTTCTTGGTTATTGTTTCTTTACATTTTACATTTTAATAGTTTAAAAGTTCTGCCTTAAACTTTTGCTCTTCTACTGGTATCCTTAAACTCTTCACAAACAGAAACCATTTCCATTTCTCTATAAAAGGGAAGCCGTACCTAGAGCTGCCTTACGTACATAGAATAAGGGCTATATTATCAGGTATTTTATATCTTTCTTTTATTTTTTCCTTGCTACTTCTTATGTACTATTAAAATTATCTTGAATTTTGGTTCCAGATCATTAATTTTTTACTTTGTGCCTCTTATGTTTTATGAATATCATTTAAAAATTCCATTAAATTTCACTGCCATATTTTCAATAATTACTTAGTATTAACTATAAGTTTTAGTAATATCATTACTCATTTTATTGGTATGCCATGTATTTTTGTTTCTAAGCTTTATTTTGCTGAAGTACAACCAGAATTTTATCTTGTTTGGAGTTTTGTTTTCAGAAAGGGTTATGGGGATGATAAAATCACTGAGTTCTTGTATATCTAAGAATGTCATTTCCCCCCTGCTTCGTACTTTAATGATAGGACTCAAGCTTCAAAATGTATTTCCTTAGCTCTTTATAGGCGGTGCTTCATTGTTTCCCTGCTTTCTGGATTGTAGATGAGACGTTTGATGCTAGCAGTTAAGGTTATGGGTTTCAGAAATGGGCAACCTAGGTTTTAATTCCATTTCTACTACTTACTGTCTGTATGACTGCTTAACTTCAGTGAGGCTCTTCTTCCTCGTGTACATGTATAAAATAAGTATACGGTATAGGGTCCCTGTGTGATTAAAAATTAAAGTAAAATGCATAGCACAAATAAATAATGGACTCCGTGATCAGAATGATAATAGTTCTTTTATATCAACCATATATATATTTTTTTCTCTCTGGAAGCTTATAGAATTTTCTTTATCCTTGAAACTTACAGAATTTTCTTTATCCTTGAAGCTTATAGAATTTTCTTTATCCTTGAAGATATCAATACTTTTAAATTTTGCCTTAAAGGACTCAGTTGGCCCTTTTCTCTGAAAACTGAAGTCCCTTTTCAGCTCAGAGACATTTCTTCTATTATTTACTTGGTTACATCCTACCCTGTAAACAGATATCTTTCTTTTCTTTTTCCTACATACTTATTGTGTCTGCTGAATCTGTTCTCCATGTATATTAGTTCCCTATTGCTGCTGTAACAAATGGCAACAAACTTAGTGACTTAAGACAAAATGAATGTATTATTTTACAGTTCTGTAGGTCTGAAGTCTGAAATGGGCTTCGCTGAGCTAAGATCAAGGAGTCAGCAAGGTAGCATTTACTCTAAGGATCTACCCTTTAGTGGCCCACCATGGTAACTGAAATTACTTGGGAGCCCCACACTGCATCTTTTTGGGCCCTGGTACCCACTCTGGGAGCCCCTCATTCCCCCTGTTTAGGAAGTCACTCTTCCGGCTACTCAGGGGACAAATCCTGCATTAGAATTTTGAATGCTCCAGCTCCTTCAGGGCCCTATATTCAGTTACCTCTCAAATTCTTCCTGCTTCCTGATCTTGGGGTCCCTCCAGAATTTTTCTGAGAAAACTCATATTTTCTTGGTTCCTTCTTTTCCCCATTTTGTATTGTTCATTATTTAGCTCATTAAGATTCTTAATAAGTGATCTGTGACCATCTGCCTTATATCTCTCAGAAATTCCAAATATTCTGTTCTGCCAATAGCAAGCTCCGTATACTTTTCCAGTGATGTTATCATTTTTTCCCCCTATTTTCATATACCTTATGTCATTTGACGGGATATGAGTCAGGACACATACATAGCCAAGTATCTTGAACCATAAAACTTTTTTATCAATTGTTTATTGTATTGCTGTGTGTTTCTGTAAATTATAACAGACATTTTTAAAATGTACAAATACATAAAAATGATATCAAAATATGGTTGTTTATTTGATAAAAAATTTAATTTTTTAACCTCATGAATACAGAATCTCTGATTTTGTCTGAATGACCTTATGTGAGTCGATCATTCGTTTATTTAGCAAACGACAAAAGCCTAGGGCTATGCTGTGCACTGGAGCGTTTGCTACCGTTGTGTTTTTAAATAGCCTTTCTGTTCTCCTTGGTATATGTTGTTCACAGGATTCAATTTTGCACCTTAAGATTCATGCAAATCTGAGCATTTAACATACATTATAGACTAGTCATTTATCTCATTCAGTAGCTGGCTAGAGAATTCGGAAGGTCAGAGAATTCATTTCCATGGATCTTGGCTTCTTTAATTTCTAAATTCCTTACCAGAAACCAGTTTCCCTTTGCTAGTTTGATTTTCCTCTGTCCCCATGAAGACTACCTTTAAATCAGAGCCAGAGAGTCCATCTTCCAGAGTCAGAGCACTAATTATGTAGCCATTGCACAGAATTCTCCTGTAGAAATGCTTCCCTCCCTCCATCCCATCCAAGTGTGCTCTGTTCTGCATTGATAGAGAAAGTTATTTACAATAATCCTGGATTTGGGCTTATAGCATACATCTGTATAGGCAGTTTCCACCCCTGCAGAATCATATGGTTATATGTTATTCTCCATCCTTTGTGGTGACTTTGTTTCCATCTTTTCATGAGGATATCTCATATTTGCACTTATGTTTTGATTTTAGTCTCACTTGCAAGAGAACCTGTAGTTTGATGTTATCTACCTCTTATATTAGCAATAATATTGATAATGACAATAATAATAATAAGCATAATTTATTGTGTCAACTAGGCACAAAATGCTTTTATACACTATATCGAATTCAAGGGCCTTTAACTGAAAGTAATATAAAATGAAACCATGGTGTCATAAACAGGTGGTTTATTTTTGCCTCATAATGAGAGGTCTGGGGTTGACAGCTGCTAGTGTTGATCCAGTTGTTCATTGTTACTCATGATGATGCCTCCAGTATTCTCATGGCCTTTTCCTCATTGTGGTTAGATGACTGCATCAGCTCCAGCCATCATGCCCACCATCAGGAAGAAAGAAGGAGAAAAGGGAGAAATCTGTATCAGAAAATGAAAAGCATTCCTAAAGTTATAGCCAACTTCATTTGTGTCTGATTGGCCAAAATGGTAACACACAACCACCCTGGCTAAGAGAAGAAATTTGAGAATGCAGTTTCGACCACCTAACCCATGTAGGCTATGTGTTTGCCCCACCCACATTATCTTATTTTACAAATCTCTGTCACTGTTATTTCTCTTCCCATTTTATGTATAAGGGTATGGAAAGTCAAAGAAGTTATGTAACTAACCTAAAATCCTACCACTGGGAAGAGGAATAACTGGGGTTTGAGCCCACCTCTACCTTTCTCTGAACTCCCATTCTTCACACTTTATTACACTCTATCTCAGGATTGTTTATGAGACACCAGTAGGCATAATTCAAGCAGCATTGAAGGAATAAATGAGTGGTTGGCTTCCTGGCTTTGGTGTTTATGCACCAGACTCTATAAGAGATGATTCTGTTAAGAGCCTTATAGGCGCCCAGTCATAAGGCTCACGTCCTTAGAGTCTGCTTTCAGAAATGAGTGGAAAAGCTTGGAAGGCACCAGCCTGGGTTCAAATCCCAATTTCACCACTTAGTATTCTATTGTTATCAATCCATTGCTTAATCTCTCTGCACCCTAGAGTTATCTTTCTCTTTGCCACCATTCTCTCTAAGTGCAGTTAAGTTTTGCAGCCAAATGAATTGTCAAGAAGCACATTTTCAATTCTATTATTCCTCTGCTCAAAAATCAATATGGAGTCACTGAACTGGCCACTCAAAAGGGATCCCTAAATCTCTTTTCCCTTTGCTTTCTTTCCCACAGAGGCAGGAAATGTAAGATACTCAAAAATTTTCAACCTCCTTTGCACTAGGAATGGCATGACGTATTTCTAGGGAGATGTGAGTGAAAGCTTAGGAGGGGCTTGACCAGCATGTCCCTTTACCCTTAACCCTTCTTCCTGCTTGTAGCACAGACATGAGGCTAGCGGAAAAGCAGCCACATTATGACCATGAGGTGGCAGATATGAGGACAGAAGCTACCTATGGAGAATGACAGGGGTCAGGGGTCAGCAAATGAAAAGAGCTTGGGTCTCCCATGGCATCACGGAGCCACCGTACCAACTCTAGATTACTTGACCTCTGACTTCTCGTTGCATGGAATAAACAAACTCCCTCTCAGTCAAACCACTGTCTGTTATGTTTCTCTTTCATTTGCAGCTAACCACATTCTTATCTGATATAATTTCCTACCAGGTAAAGAAGTTGAAAAGCCTCTTTCAACAAGTTTTCCTCATGTTACTTGACTGGTATTATTTCTCATTCCTCAGAACTTTGAGCTTTTATAATCCATATCACTTTCTCTCTTGAGTTACAGTTATTTATGTATCTGTCTCATCTCCCCTTTTGTGAGCTCCTAAAAGCCTTACATAGACACACACACACACAAGCACCACCTCAGTGTCCACACGGCATCTGGCCTGGGTGGGTCCTCGGTGGTAATGGATGGGTGAGACATGTGATTGTTTGGGGTTCTTTCTCTTTGTGTGAAATAACAAAGATAATTATTGGCATCTCTTGTTTGTCCTGACTCTTGTTTGAATCTTTGCCAACTGAAATTTTTTTTTTAATTCACAAGTACATCTTTTCTGAACTGTTCTTGACCTATTTATGAAAACCTAGAAAAGAGGAGAAATGGCCTTGTTTGTGGTGCTTGGTTAGCAGGACTCTTTCCAAGCTGTCTGCTATGCACTGAACAGGCTCAAGCTTTCACTTCTCTCCTTGGCTGGCAGATTGATCTGTGCTGCTGTCATTACTGTCAACCAGTTCCAAATTCAACAGCCTCGGGATAAATGAAAGAAGTTTGAATACAAGGGCCCAAGTATGACTCTTGTCTTCTATGGAGCTTAGCACAAGGCCTTACAAATGCTAATGACCCAGTAAATATTTTTGATTGGTTTGGAATTGTGTTTTGAGTCCAAATTTTCAAATCGGGCTGCTTTAAATTACTGTTCACTCACTTGTTATTCATGGGTATTATTCATACCTTGCTACTTCTAAAACAGATTTGTGGTAACTGAACACTACTGGTACACATAACCATTAAGCCATTCAAGTGAAGTTAAAAGACAAAAACCAAACGACAATAATGACCCAGTTGTGGAAAGACAGAGTGGAGTCTTTTATTCCTTCCAACAAAACTGTGGACTTAGTATTTTTTTTACAAACAAGGAAGCCAAGAATCAGAGAGGTTGAGCAGATAGGAACAGGCCTAACCCTCACAAATTTCAAAGTCCAGGATCAAACTTAGCATCTGCTGATGATCTGCCTCAAATTGTAACAAAACTAGGATCCTGCTCACCCTGTCTGCTCTGTTCTCAAGAATAAACCAAAAGACAAAAAAAAAAAAAAAAAAAAGAATAATTTAGAAAATACATTACAGCAATTATAAATTAACTAAAATGTTCAATTCTGTGATGTCCCCTGCAAAATCCTAAGCCACTGGCACATTAACAGAATATCAGGAGAGAAGAGTCCCTAAAAATCATCTAGTTTTGCTGTCTTCTTTTTTCCAGATGAAGAAACTAGGTGAAGTGAGTCGCCTAAGATACTTAATGTAAATATTTCATCTATGCCAGCTGACTCCTCTGGGACTATTTAGTAACTGGAAGATTCCAACTCCCTTTTTTCTAGCGAGTGGGATCATAGTCAAATCTATCTCAAAAGATGGTTGAATCCAGTGGGCCCTCATCTAGTAAAAGAGCTTTCACAGATGATTTAGCAAGCAATGTTTGGTCATGTGTTTTGTTCTCTTTGATAGTAACTTTGCTTTCATACTTGTAGGTGAAACTTCCATTTAGATATTGTGGCTAAATGGTAAGTGAAACCATTACTGATCTTGTAAAGGTAAAAATCCTTCTGTGAGCAGCGAAGTTTGTTTTTTTTTTTTTAAATTGAAGTACAATCAATTACAATATGTCAATTTCTGGTGTACAGGACAGTCTCAGTCTTGCATTTATATACATATATTTGTTTTCATATTTTTTTCCATTGAAGGTTATTACAAGATATTGAATTTAGTTTCCTGTGCTATATAAAAGAAACTTTTTTTAAACCTATTTTTATATATAGTGGCTAACATTTGTGAATCTCAAACTCCCAAATTTATCCCTTCTCACCCCCTTTACCCAGTAACCATAAAATTGTTTACTAAGTCTGAGAGTCTGTTTCTGTTTTGTAGATTAGTTCATAGTGTCTTTTTTATTTTAAGAGTCCACATATAAATGGTATCATATGGTATTTTTTTCTTTTTTTGGCTTACTTCACTTAGAATAATGATCTCTAGATCCATCTATGTTGCTGTAAATGGTATTATTTTATTCTTTTTTATGGCAGAGTAGTATTCCATTGTATAAATATACCACATCTCCTTTATCCAGTCATCTGTCGATGGACATTTAGGTTGATTCCATGTCTTGGCTATTGTATATAGTGCTTCTCTGAACATTGGGGTGCATGTGTCTTTTCACATTAGAGTTCCCTCCAGATATATACCCAAAAATGGGATTGCTGGATCACATGGTAATTCTATTTTTAATTTTTTGAGGAATCTCCATACTGTTTTCCGTAATGATTGCACCAAACTACATTCCTACCAGCCGTGTAGGAGAGTTCCCTTTTCTCCACACCCTCTCCAGCATTTAACATTTGTGGACTTTTGAATGATGGCCATTCTGACTAGTGTGAGGTGATACCTCATTGCAGTTTTGATTTGCATTTCTCTGATAATTAATGATATTGAGCATTTTTTCATATGTCTATTGGCCATTCATATATCTTCATTGGAGAAATGCTTGTTTAGGTCTTCTGTTCATTTCTGGATTGGGTTGTTTGGTTTTTTGTTATTAAGTTGTATGAGCTGTTTATAAATTCTGGAGATTAAGCCTTTGTCACTCACATCATTTGCAAATATTTTCTCCCATTCCATAGGTTGTCATTTTGTTTTGCTTATCGTTTCCTTTGCTATGCAAAAGCCTGAGTTTAATTAGATCCCATTTGTTTATTTTTGCTCTTATTTCCATTGCTTGGGTTGACTGCTCTAGGAGAACGTTGCTAAGATTTATGTCAGATAATGTTTTGCCTATGTTTTCTTCTAGGAGGTTTATTGTGTCTTGTCTTATATTTAAGTCTTTAAGCCATTTTGAGTTTATTTTTTGTGTATGAAGTGAGGGAGTGTTCTAACTTCATTAATTTACATGCTGCTGTCCAGTTTTCCCAACATCACTTGCTGAGGAGATTGTCTTTTGTCCATTGTATATTCTTGCCTCCTCTGTTGAAGAATAATTGACCATACATCTGTGGATTTATTTCTTGGCTCTCTATTTTGTTCCATTGATCCATATGTCCATTTTTATGCCAATATCATGCTTTTTTTTATTATGGCAGCTCTGTAGTATTGTCTGAAGCCTGGGAGGGCTATTCCTCCATCTTCATTCCTTTTTTTTCAATAATGCCTTAGCAATTCTGGGTCTTTTGTGATTCTATATAAATCTTAGGATCATTTGCTCCATTTCTTTAAAAACTGTCCTAGGTAATTTGATAGGGATCATATAAAATCTGTGATTGCCTTGGGCAGTATGGCCATTTTAATGATATTGAGTCATCCAATCCAAGAGCATGGTATGCCTTTCCATTGCTTTAAGTCTTCTTTAATTTCATTTAATCAATGTTTTGTAGTTCTCCATGTATAAGCCTTTCACCTCCTTGGTCAAATTTATTCCTAAGTATTTTATTTTTTTGGGTGAAATTTTAAAAGCAATTGTTTCTTTACTTTCTTTTCCTATTTATTCATTATTAGTGTAAAAAAGTGTGACTGATTTTTGTACATTAATCTTGTACTCTGTAAGCAGTGAAGTTTAATTAGAAGGTAAGTAAATGTGAAGCTAGTCCCCAAAGGTGGCCCTCCAATGAACCACGATTCCCAGAACTCATTCTCTTTTGTACCCAGGTGCTGGTGCACTGGATTCTTGGCTGACCCCAAATGAATGTGTGACCATGAGAATGTGGTAGAAGTGGTATTGCATGGCTTTCAAAGCTAAGTCCTAAGAATCTTTGCAGTCTCCCCTTGGCTGTCTTGAAATGCTCACTCTCGGGAATTTCCATCTTAGAATCCAGCTACTATGCCCAAGAAGCTGAACCCAATGGGAGAGGCCATGTGTAAGTGTTTTCATTGACAAGCCCTGCTAAGCTCCCAGCCAAACTCTAAAATCAATTGCCAGTCCTGGGAGTGACCCATCTTAACATCTATCCCAGAGACTCTTCAGATGACTGCAACTGCAGACCACAACCACATAAATGAAACCAAGGGAGAATCTCCCAGTCAATCTACAGAACCATGAGTAATAAAAATAAATCCTTATTTTGAGCAATTGACTTTTAAGATGACTTGCTATACAGGAATAGATAATGGTAACATAGAAAACATCAAAAGATTATTTTTCTCTCCAGTTTCCACAAAACTGAGTAGAAAACATAATCAGTATCTACCAAGATCTAGATGATGGTCAAATTGAAATTTATTTAAACTCCCCTCCACCCCACCCCAGACTATGCTGTTTCCAGCTAAGTTATTTCTTTCAATCCTAAGTAAGACACTAGAGGTAGAAGAATTTTGAAAAAGGAATGAAATTTAAAAATATCTATTGAGACAGGTATTTTGACATTTGAAGGAAAAAAACACAGTTTACGATGCTTTAAAAGCTTTCTAATGTTTACTTTTGTATTATTTCACTCTGAGCTACAGAAAATAGCCCTTATTCTACCTTCTAGTTATTTGAAGCAATCTACAGTGGCAAGATGTACCTTTTGAAGGTTTTAATTGAAATGTGAAGTGAAACTTTTTGTTTACTGCACCAAGCTAATTTTCTTTTCTTTTAGTATTTTTCCATTTCTTTTTTCTTCTCTATCCTCTCTTCTTTTATTCCCCCTTCCCTTCCTTTTTATCTTCCTCCTCCTCCTCCTTCTTTTTCTTCATCAATTCCAACTTCTGATTACCTCTTACTAGGGACAAGTGTCAAGGGTCATTCTGGGTGATCTCATGCACTTTGTTTCATTTAATCTTCACAGCAAGCCAGTCCCGTGGTGATGTTGTTCTCATTGTACAGATGAGGAAACTGAGGCTGAGAGAAATTAAATTTGCCCAAAATTCACTGAGGCAGAAATAGCTACTTAAGCAGTAATTAAAACCATGTCTCTTTCTCATTCCAAAGAACTTGCTGTACCAACCTATATCTGAAATCTATATTTAGTTCCATGGATTGCTAAAAAGTAAACAGAATGACTGACCAGAGTTTCTCCTCATCTCAGAATCCTTGTCTGTCTTTGGGTATGAATGCTAACAAGCTCTCAAGAGTCCCAGCCCTGTGGGCCTTCTTGCTTCAGCTTGTAGGTCTTTCTGGGTGCCCACCCTCTAAGAGGATTTCTATTTGAAGGCAGGGGAGTATTCAGAGAAACCCCAGTATGATTTAAAGACTTTATTTTCTTTCACTTCTTTCTGTCAAGAATAGGGTCAAGAGTAGGACTGACCATGATAGCTCATATAGATGGATTTAGAGGTGGCTTCATTTAAGGTAGAAGTCGTTGAACCTTAGGATGTGTCAGATTTTCCTGGGGCTCATTGACAATGTGGATTCTAGATACTGAATAGGCAGTAAGGTGTATAAATCTAGAATTTAGGAGGGCACTGGGCTAAAAGTTAAATATGAGGTGTGTTTAACATAGACGACATTAAAAGCCCTGATTGATGAAATCAAACTAGAGATAAAGCTCACAGACTAAGCCCTGGGGTACCTATCCTTATGATAGGGAGGAGTTGAGGCAAAATCAGAAAAGGAGACTAAGCTGAAGCTGCAGTAAAGGAGAGGAAAACTAGAAGAGCATGGGATTCTAGAAGAGTCAGGAGAGGAAAGTATTCTAAGGTGGAAGGAGCTGCTCGTGGGTCAAGAATGATGAACAATAAAACTGACCATTGGATCAGCAATATGGAGGTTGGTTTAAGGTCATTAATGATGTTGACAAGAGCAGTTGTAATGAGTGGAAGGAGGAAAACATGATTAGCATGTGTTTGTGAGAAAAAGGGAGGAAAGTTGCAAATGATACAGACAACTCTTGAGGACTTTTGCTGGAAAGAGCAACAGAGAAATAGGGCTGCAGCTCAAGGGGGAAAAGTGATCAAGAGGGGATTTTTTTAAGCTTAGGGGAATAAGAGCATGTGTGTAAGATGCTGGAAATGATCCAGATGAGAGAAAGAAACTTTTTATTATTTTAGTTGGTTTGCATATATGCAATATATATGTGCATACATGTATGTATATATACATATGTATATGTATATATAAGTTCGTTGATCTTTCTAAAGTAAAATCAAACCAAAGTTTAGTTCATTCAAACAACTATGAAATAAACATGACAGCACTTCTTTAACTTCCACTCCCCACCTTCCCACAGGCAGTGATTCACTATTAATAGTTGATGTGAGTCGTTCCAGACATGCTATGCACATTAAATCTATCCCATCAGTGAAGTGTTTCATCAATACCTTAGATGAGATGGGTCCCAGCAGAATTACATTTGCTGGGAGCACAACCTCTCCTTTCTAAGAGAGGTGCCAAACTCTTTTCCAGGAAAGAATAATGACTTCTGAAGATTTAAAAGGAAAACTTGCCTGGACCCCTTGGGGAATTCCCTAGAGAGGGAAGAGAGATGGCAACACTGGGTCTCTGAGCTGGCAGATTCCAGTCTTGACTCAGTGCTCTCTCCCTGGCAGGGGCCCTGGAAGTTGTAGGAGCTGAGAGAGCTGCTCACTGGAAAGCCACACTCTTCACTGATCTTAGCCTGAAAGGCATGGAGAGCATCCTCCTTTGAGTACCAAATACAGATGTCGAAGTCAGGGGGCATCATTACCCCAAGTATCACCATCATAAACCCCACTGTGAGAAGCCAGTCTTCACAGTCACATCTTGTGAAAGTCGGCCACATTCAGCTGCATCTTTTGAGGCTGGAAGCTGGATTGACATCCTCCCCAAACACACACAAAGATGCACACACAATAATACACAACATACACATGCACAATTCACAACTGACATTCATGAGGCTCTAAAGTTTTAGGGCAATTTTGAGGATGGGCATCTAAAAGCGAGAGATGTTGAATCTCCTTGTACTAAGGTATATGAGGGCTCAAATGATCAGCTGGGAAAAATAAAAAGGAACACAATGATGTAATATTATAAACTTATGAAATGGTTTTTACCAATTTATTTATATTTATATACATAAGTACATGTATTAATACAGACATCCTTATATATGTATATAAACATATCTATATATAAACATATATATGCACATATATAACATAGCTAATACTGTATGTGTTATATTATTTTGCAACTTTCTTTCATTCTGTTTTTCTTTTCTTTTTAGCCAACAGTATATGATAGGTACCTATTTTAAAGTCAGGCCATACACATGTCTTCTCTCTCTTTTCAGCCACCGTAAAAAGTATCCCACCGTATTCAACCATGCCCCTACTGATGAGCCTTTAGAATGCTTCTGTTTCTTTACTACAACAAACAATATTGCTTCTAATATTTTGCACAACTCTTTATGCATTTGAGCAAGCATTCTGATAGACTACGTTTCTAGAAGTGGAACTACAGACCCAAAAAGTCACAAACTTATCATTTTGATGGATACTGCCAAACTGTTCTCCCCTGAACTGTCTCCCTATCACAACAGCATAAGATGTTCCCTTTCCCCCTTAGCTTTGCCAACACAGATAGGATCGGTCTTTAAAATTGTTGCCAATCTGATAAGTAAAAAGTGTTATCTCACTGTTAACTGAATTTGCATTTTCCTGATTGCTGGTGAGGTTCATTACCTTTTCATATGTTTATTTGCCTTTTGTATCTTTATGTGAATTGTCTGTTCTTATCTCTTGCTCTTTTTTTCTATTAGATAAGCTTTTTCATAATGATTTTTATGAGTTAGTTATACATTATGAATATTAACTGTTTTTCTGTTTTAGGTGTTGCACATATTTTTCTGTTTTACCATTTGTCTTTTAAATGTGCTTACAGTGACTTTTCCTGGTGTACAGAAACTTCCATTTTTAAAGTATAAAATGTGTAAATCTTTTTCTTTGTGGTTTCTGAGTTTTGTCCTTGCTTGGGAAAGCCTTCTTTAGCATAAGATTATAAAAACATTATTCTATTAATTTAATCACTGTTTTTTCACATGTATGCCTATAATCCATCTCAGAATTATTCTTTGTCTATTTTAAGATGAAGAGATCTATCTAACATTTTCCAGTTACTCGATTTATTGAATACATCATGCATCACCACTACATAACTAAGTTCCTCCGTGTGCATGGGTCTGTACTATGCTTTCTCTTTAGTTTCTGTCTTCATCTACTCATGCACCAATACCACAAGGTTAATTGTTGCTATCTTATCAATTGATGTGTTTTCACACTTAACTTTTTTTAAATCATGCTTCTACGTAGTTCTTTCATCTACTTACTTATTTTTTATTACTTAAACCTACTGGCCAGGCCAATAAGCAGGGTTTTTTTTTTGGAGGTTGAGTAGGGAGTTGGCAGTCAATTTCAGAACACTAGGAGTACCACAGTAAAAAAGTCTTCTCTCCTAAAATATAGTGCATTAACAGAAAACTTGAGGTTCAGTAAGTCCAACTGATTAGGAGACAAATGCTATCAAGAAGATAGTTTCTTATTCACAGTTCCCAAGGGGAGGAGGCATGCCACTTGGTGGGGAGCCCTACGGGGGGCCCCGAAGTCTGTCAGGAGGTAGATGGGAAGGAAGGAACTGTTGGCAAGAGCCCTTATTTAATGGTTTCCATGGGAAAGAAACAGGGAGTCAGAATAAAGTTCAGGATTCAGTAGTTTGAATAAATTCAGCAAGTTCTTGGGAATAAGGATTATTTCTAGTTGTCTGGCACCCGGGTGATTAGAGAGATGCATAGTGATCCTGAAGGTGGGAGTCCAGTGAAGGAGGTGGTAGAGGCATGGACTCTGGATTACTTGGCTTGCATATGAAAAACACACTCAGAGGCAAGTTATTTACTATCTAGGAACTGGCTAACCTTGGGGGGGGGGCAGTCCCTTCCAGATTAACAAGGGCCCAGATGTCAAAGCATCAGAATACAGAATACAAAATACATAGTTAATGCGCCATCACTCAAGGAGTGCTACCCTCAGTGAATTTCATTCCTCTGCGTGTTTTACTGCCTTTAAAAAAGAATTATTCTCTCTGATATGGATTTGGGGATCTTCTTTGCTTTTCACTCCTGCTCCTTATACTTGTTGATGTCCATATGGACGTTCTCCAGGATTCTATTGGGAACATTGGCTCTCCTCTCTGCAGGGAGACTTTCTTTGGTCCCCTTTGGTCCTCTGTTCTCTAGTCTTCTCTTTCTGACATACCTATCTTATTTGTTCTTTATTATTCAGAAATTCCTCAAAATTTCTGTTCATTCTTATTTTCCAGAGCTTTAGTTGATTTCATTCTTTGCTTTATACCTCTTTGCTCATTTTAATAATATTGGGAACTCTGTAATATTGTCTGAAGTCTGGGAGGGTTATTCCTCCAGCTTTGTTCTTTTTCTTCAATATTGCTTTGGCAATTCTGGGTCTTTTGTGATTCCATATAAATCTTAGGATCATTTGTTCCAGTTCTGTAAAAAATGTCCTGGGTAATTTAATAGGGATCACATTAAATCTGTAGATTGCCTTGGGCAGTATGGTCATTTTAGCAATATTGAGTCTTTCAACCCAAGAGCATGGGATATCTTTAAATTTCTTTAAATCTTCTTTAATTTCCTTGTTCAATGTTTTGTAGTTCTCCATGTATAAGTTTTTCACCTCCTTGGTCAGATTTATTCCTAAGTATTTTATTGTTTTGGATGTAATTTTAGAAGAGATTATTTCTTTACTTTCCCTTCCTGTTGATTCATTGTTAGTATAAAGAAATGCAACTAATTTTTGTACATTAATCTTGTATCCTGCTACCTTGCTGAATTCTTTATTAGCTGTAGTATTTTTTTTTTCTGGAGTTTTTAGGGTTTTCTATATGTAATATCATGTCATCTGCATATACTGACAATTTTACCTCTTCTTTTCAAATTTGGATCCTTTTTATTTCATTTTCTTGCTTGATTGCCGTGGCTAGGACTTACAAGACTAGGTTGACTAGAAGTGGTGAGAGTGGGAAACCTTATGCTAGATTTTTGGGGGATTCTTTTCAGTTTTTCACCATTAAGTACTATGCTGGTTTCTGGTTTGTCATAAATAGCTTTTGTTATGTTGAGACATGTTCCCTCTATACTCACTATCAGAAGTGTTTTTATCATAAGTGGGTGTTGAATTTTATCAAATGCTTTTCTGCATCTGTTGAGATTATCTTGTGGTTTTTTTCCTTTATATTGTGGATGTGGTATATCACATTGGTTGATCTGCATATGTTGAACCATCCTTGTACAGAGCTACAGTAATCAAAATAGTATGGCATTGGCATGAAAACAGACATATAGCTCAATGGGACAGAATAGAGAGTCAAGAAATAAATCCACAGATGTATGGTCAATTATTCTTCCACAAAAGAGGCAAGAATATACAATAGAGAAAAGACAGTCTCTTTAGCAAATGGTGTTGGGAAAACTAGGTAGCAGCATGTAAATCAGTGAATTAGAACACTCCCTCACTTCATACACAAAAAATAAACTCAAAATGGCTTAAAGACTTAAATATAAGGCAAGACACAATAAACCTCCTAGAAGAAAACATAGGCAAAACATTCCCTGACATAAATCTTAGCAATGTTCTTCTAGGGCAGTCTACCCAGGCAATGGAAATAAGAGGAATAAGAAACAAGTGAGACCTAAACTCATAAGCTTTTGCACAGCAAAGGAAACCATAAACAAAACAAAATGACAACCTATGGAATGGGAGAAAATATTTGCAAATGATGTGAGTGACAAAGGCTTAATCTCCAGAATTTATAAACAGCTCATACAACTTAATAACAAAAAAACAAACAACCCAATCCAGAAATAAACAGACGACCTAAACAAGCATTTCTTCAATGAAGATATATGAATGGCCAATAGACATATGAAAAAATGCTCAATATCACTAATTATCAGAGAAATGCAAATCAAAACTACAATGAGGTATCACCTCACACTAGTCAGAATGGCCATCATTCAAAAGTCCACAAATGTTAAATGCTGGAGAGGGTGTGGAGAAAAGGGAACTCTCCTACATGGCTGGTAGGAATGTAGTTTGGTGCAATCATTACGGAAAACAGTATGGAGATTCCTGAAAAAATTAAAAATAGACTTACCATATGATCCATCAATCCCACTTCTGGGTATATATGCAGAAGGAACTCTAATGTAAAATGATACACGCACTCCAATGTTCAGAGCAGCACTATATTACAATAGCCAAGACACGGAACCATCCTTAATGTCCATCAGCAGTTGATTGGATAAAGAAGTTGCACATTTATACAGTGGAATACTACTTAGCCATAAAAAGGATTAAATAATGCCATTTGCAGCCACATAGATGGACATAGAGATCGTCATTCTAAGTGAAGTAAGCCAGAAAGAGGAAGAAAAATACCATATGATATCACTCATATGTGAAACTATCTTGTTCAGTATCTTGTAATAACCTTTAATGGAAAAAATAAGAAAACAAATGTGCATGACTGGGACACTGTGCTGCACACCAGAGATTGACACATTGTAACTAACTGTACTTCAATAAAAAATGATATTGGGAAGTTGAGAGGAGGTAAAGGTGTTCTCATTACTATCACCCTGAACACCATCCTAGGTTTAGTCAAATGGAAGAAAGAGAGGATAAAATCTATTTTTAGGAAGATAGTCTATGCAGCAGTAGAGGAAGGGAGAGACTAGAGATAGGGAGACCATTTAGAAGGCTTGTGCAACTATTTGTAATATTTGAATCCCTGATGATTCCAAATCTAGTGATTTATTCTGAAGAAGTAAGCAGAGCTACACATAAGAATATATGTAAAAAGAATACTCCTCATGGCATGAAGTTCAAGTGTGAATTAGTGAAACTCTCACTCAGACAAAGTACCCTGTTTGTCAGTGAATGAGCAGTTATAAATTTGAAAAAACATTTATTGGGCCCATATCATGCATTAAAACCCTGGCAAAGCAGGGGGCCTTCAATTCATGTGACAATCTAGTTAGGTAATCAAATAAAGGTTTGGATTATAGAAGATATTGGTTCAAAGACTTTTGTAAGTAGAAGCTCAACTTGCACTAATTCCTAGGCCTTATCCTGGATCGTTGGCTTTAAAATCTCAATGGGATTAGGTCTTGGAATCAGAATTTTCAAATTTCTGCAGGTAATTTTGATGCACCATCAAATTTGGGAATGACTGTGCTTTTATACCTCTTTACCTCTCTGCATTCTTGGGAAATGAACAAGTAAAAAATGCGGAGGTTAGCTGGCTAATTAAAGACCTTCAAAACATACAATGGCTTGTAGGGGACAGGTTTTTAAATGACTTTATATTATTAATTGTTATTCAAAAGAATGCATTTTCAGCATCACAGTGATGCTGTGTCCTAGAACCCTGGATGGTATACCAGCACACCTGAGTGACAGGTGGCCAATGAAATGTGTGCTTGCTTCAGTCTGACTCTTTGAGACCAACCTGTTCTCAAGGTACTTTGAAGGAGCTGAAGTAGTTCTGATAATGCATTACAGAGAATAAAAGCTGTAAGTTTATAAATAGAAGAATCACCATGTGATAGTATAGTCAGGGAAGAGTAAATATTTATAATAATAGCAATCATTTACTGAGCACTTATTGCAAGCCAAGAACTGTGCTCAGATGCATGAACTGCATTTATATCATAAATGCTCACAATGAGCACATAGGAATTTGTCGCAGTCAACCTAGACTGGTTATAATGAGTTAGCAAACAATCCCAAAATAGCAGTGGCTTAAAATGAAAAAGGGTTAGTTTTGCCCATACCTCATATCCACTTGAGGTTTGGCAGGGGGCTCTCTTTCCACGTCATTCTCACTTTAAGACATTGGTTGATGAACTCTCCACCATTTGAAATGTAACTGGTTGCCAAAGCCGAGAGAAGGAAAGACAGAGAAGAGTGATTCAGCTCTTCTGTGTGGCCACCCAGAAGGGACCCACCTCGCTTTCTTTTCTTGGCCAAGATAGTTCACATAAACAAATGCAACCAAGGGGAGCAGGAAATGAAATATATTCAAGCGTCAAGAGTCACAGAACTGGAAATACTAGTGAGCTGCACAATATCTGCCACAGTATTATATCATTATCCTTTATTTTAAAATGAAGAACCCAACTGTTAGAACGGCTACAATTCCAGAAACCTGCTAATACCAAGTGTTGACAAAATGTGGAGCAATTAGAACACTTATGTATTGCTGTAGGAATGCAAAATGGTACAGACACCTTGAAAAATAACTTAGCAGTTTCTTTTAAAGTTAAACATATATTTACCATATGGACCAGCAATACCTCTTCTAAGTTTTTACCCTAGAACATTGTTTTGGGAGGTAATTTTGCCCCCCAGTGGACATTTGGCAATGTAAGGAGACATTTTTGGTCTGGGTTATCACACTGGGTCAATGGATATGACTGGTATTTAATGGATAAATCCAGCAATGCTGCTAAACACCTGCAATGGACAGGACAGCCTTCTATATTAAATAATTATTCCACTTAAAAGCCCACTTAGTAATTAACAGTATGATGATTGAAATTTTCTGCACTAGAGAAATGAAAACTTATGTTCACACAAAAGCCTGTACATGAGTGCTCATAAAAGCATTATCCATAATAACTGAGAACAACCTAAGGTCCTTCAGTGGATAAATGGCCGAACAAGCTGTGGTACGCCATACAACAGAATACTAGTTGGCAGTAAGAAGGAACGGACGGCTGATGCATGCAACAACGTGGATGAATCTCAAATGTATCATACTAAGTGAAGGAAACCAGTGTCAGAAAGCCACTGCATCGCTTCATTTATATGACATCATGGAACAGACAAGACTACAGAGATGGAGAGTAATGGTTTTCAGGGGTAAAATGTGGCAGAGAGTGGAGAAGGAGAGTTTGAGTACAAAGGGGCCACATGAGGGAAGCATTGGAGGTGAGGGAATTGTGTCTCCTGATTTTAATGGTGGTTACACAAATCCACACATGTGCTAAAACTCATCGTGCTATACACCAACTCCCCCGAAAATGGAGTTTTATTGTATGTAAATTATTTTTTAAGTTGACCAAAAAATTTAAGTAAGAAAACACAAAGGAAGAAACCCTAAGAGTCTTGTTTGTGACCCAGCTCGAAGTCGCAAAGTAAGTAGAATCCAGGTCCATAGCGCACTTTTCCCTTTTGCATAAAGCTGTCTACATAGGGAGGGACAGTGAGCTATGAGCAATCTTAAACGACTTTTAGGATCAAGGGTATTTGCTGTTTAATTGCATTCAACACTGTTGTGAGTGTTAAGTTTACTCATGGTAACATGTATACCCTTGTAATAATACCATGGCTGTGTCTAAAACCCAGATGCAGATTAAAACCACTCTCCTCACTCTGACTGCCCCTCTCCTCACCCATGCAGGATGCTCAGGGGTGAGTGTGGAGACATGAGACATGCCAACCAGGGGAGAGGCAACAGTCTTAGGTATAGTGTACATGCTACAGGAGTGATAGAAGCGGACACCGAGTTTCATGTCATAGTGTTATTTCAACTCATATCTACATTTTATTTTTTCAGGCCTTCGTTTTGTAATACTCTTACAACTTTTAGCTCTAATAGTGAGCAGTTGCCTGAGGTGCCATAAACAAGACAAGGAAGAGCTGAATATCAATGTTTTCAGTGTATTTTGCATTTGGAACAAGGTTAATATAATGCATCATGTTAATAATGAGATTATACTAAAGAATCTATCTCTCTCTCATTTGAATTTTTGATGCATGTAGTCAGAGGCTATTCTAATCAGCTCTGGTCACCTCCTGACATTTTAATTGCTGAAAAAATTGTTATTGCTTAGGAAATAACTTGAAAAGGACTTGATTGAAAAAACAAAGAGAAGTGAGTTTGGGATTTTTTTTAAATAGTTACTCCCAAAGTAAGTGCTCAGATGGCAATTTTTCAAAAGAAGTAAATAAATAAACATTAGGGTTGGACACTACCTCCACTATGACTAGTCATAAATGACCACAAAACTGATTCTTGGAGTCCATGGAAAACTTTTCTGAATAATGCCATCTTCTGTCCATTTCCAAATGAAATGGTCTTACCTCCTATGTTCAGCAATTATTGTACAGTTCTGCCAATGAAAGCAAGCCACAGTCTTGTAACATTGTTTAGCACCCCTTGAGGATTTACATGTATAAAAACAGGCAGAGCAGTGGTCTGGTTTTCCAGGGAGTGAAGATACATTTTTCCCACACTCTGCAGAGAAAGGTCCTAAAACAAATTATGCTAATTACAAGCCATGGTGAGCTAGGTCTTTTTCTTCCACAGAGAAAAGAGAGTTGATGAATATGAAAAGAAAAGGGGACTCACATGTATTAAGAAACTGTTACATGCCAGACACAATACCAGATGTTTTAGACTTATTGTCCTACGTGCCTGTAAAATCCTCCTCAAACTCTGTTTATCAGTCGAGGTTCAATTGCAGAACACAAACACTACTTTGGTCACTCAAAGTTATTTAACAAAACTTAAACTTCACTGGGAGGTCTGAAGGAGGACTGCAGGCTGGACTTACAGGAATGACCCCAAGAACAACATTGTGGAAACCAGGGGAGCTGCTCTTGCTGCCACAGTCAGAATAAGTGGAATTGTGTCCCAAAACCCTCACAGACATGAACAACACTGGAACTCTGCTGCAGAAAAGTCCAGTGTCTCCACAACCGTACTTAACAGTAACACAAGCCAAGAAATCACACATTGGTCTCTGCCTTGCAACTGCATTTCAGATCCTACACAAATGCATCTTATTGATGGAATGTAATTCACTTCTAAATGCTAGCTGCAAGGGAGTTTGGGAGGTGTAGTTTCTAGAATTCCAGCTTCTGCAGTCCTAAGAAGACCAAAAGGATGCTGAATGCCAACTACCTAATTCACTACACCCTGTGAAGTAGTTAATGCTACTCCTTAAATGAAGAGAAGTTAGATAACTTTAACAAGGTTATACAAGCTAGAGAGTAGTGGTACCATCATTTGAACCAACGTTAGTCTATCACCAAAATTATTTACTGGGAGTTTACTCTACATTTTCTTTCTTACTCCCCTACTGATGAAAATCCTATTCCTCAGTCAAAGATCAAATGCCATCTTGTGTTTCCCAAAGTCTCTACAGTTGGAATTAGTCATTCTTTCCTTTGCTTATATTCTCTTTAAAATTACAATTCATTTTTACTGGCATTATCATTAGCTGCCTACACATGATTTTCTGACAGTAGATGGAGAAGTCTCTGAGGGTGGAGGTGTCAGCTCACTCATATCTGCAACCCTGCTTACATAGCAAAGGGCCTGTCACATACAAATGCCTGGTAAGAATGCTGGCACTGCTAACACAGTGTGCAGAGGAGCAACTGGTATTAGAGTACATTTCCCCAAAATATGTGGGGGGAGTTAGAGAGGAAGAAACGAAGGAGAGGAGAAAGGAAAGGGGGAAGGATGGATGGAAGGGAGGGAGGAAAGGATCTCTACCTCACTTCCCAGCTCATTCGTTGTTTGGCACAAAGGTGGGGAGTACATTTTCCCCCATGATCTGAGATTAAAAACATGGTTTTAGAGGAGGGCAAAGAATCCCTTTAGAACACCTTAGATCCCTTTAGAATATCTGCCTGAGAACCTTCTTTCATAACACAAGTGTAGACTCTCTGTATTTCCTATTTATGAGTCATCTTTCTAAGGATACACATGTTCTTCATGAGAAGTATTCATCAGAGGGATTGTCCTTGGTAAGGCCATTGATCAGAGGCTAAAACATTGTTTCAGTCAATGTGCCAATGCTCCTTGAAAATACTTCCATGATGCAAACACCTGCATCACTTTGTGTTTCTCCAAACATGTCAGTAAGTGCTCATATATAATATATGTATGCTTTCAGCATATATAATATATATGGACATATGTGATGTTTGGTATTCCATGCCTGAAAGAACAGCTGATTTATCTCCTAACTCTTATGGACTGTTTTATTATTCTCAACAACATCACATCCATTCTTTTTGCATGCATATTTTATAGCACCTTGATGGACTTATTTGATTTGGCTCAGTGTTTTAATGACAGCATGGCCATAAGAAGTGCACATTAACTTACACAAATCATTTATTCAAGTCACTTCAGAGTGTGATCCTGCCTTCAGGTGATTTGTGGACTGTCGGTCCTTTTATGATGTACAAAATAGCATAGCCTGCCCTATAAAGCCATGGCCCAAGAAAAGCTAGTGGTGATTCCTGGATCAGCAGGGCAACCACCTTGAAGGGGCTGCAAATTGTATACATATAGTCAGTCATTGCCATCAATCATCAGAAGTGCATCATTGGCTTCAATTCCATCTGATTCTTTTCTTCTGAATTTCAGTTTTCTTATAGGGAGAGTATAAGACAGATTATGGTGACAGTAGGTCAGATTCTTGGATTCTAAAAGACCATGTGGCAGTGGGTTGGTCTTAATGAATACTAACTAAAGAGTGATATGGGCAAGTAGGTCTGAGGCTTCACTTTGGTTAATACTTAACTTCTTTTTCCCTCTGAGTTTTGGAGAAACCAGTCCTAAACTCCAAGGTGTACATCCTTCTCCTTTTGGTGCCCTAGTTTTTGTCTGGTTAAGGGGAGTGATCTTGTACCCTAGGGCAAAGAATATTCATTTGTAATAGTGTCACTCATCCTTCTCACCATGGTGTCACCTCAGATGATCTTACCTGGCTTCATTTAAAAACATCTTTGATGTAGTGACAGTCTATGGAACTTTGCCTGATGCCCAGAGTAACTTGTCCTATTAAGGTCAGTGTTTTCTCTGGATTGCAGTACCTGAAACACATGGATTCATTTAGCACATGTATTCTTTTAGCACAGTTTCTAGGCAGTCTAGTACGTGCCAGGCATTTGATAAGACGTGGGCTCTGTTTTTAAAACCTCTTTAACATCAGTGCATGTCAGAATCACCAGTAGGTGACTACACATTCCTAGATATGAAAATCTCTAAATAGAGGGCTCAGGAGAGCACTAAACCTCAAGGAGCTCTGTGTTAAGAAGCTTATGATCTTTCCAGGGCTGTTAACCTGGATTCTAATTGACATCTCTCTAAAGTGCTATGGGAGCCCAAAGAGTGCAGTGGCAAACTCCATCTGGTGTAGCTGAGGCCAGTCTTCCCAAAGATTTGACACCCAGCCTCTTTCTCATCCCTTGATTTTTTTCAACTCTGTCAGATAAGCTGCTTTCTCCCCTTCCCACATCCTGAGTCAAAATAGCTCTGTCCGAGGTTCTGAAACCTGCCTTCTACGCGATCATCATATGAAATAATACCAAGGATCTGGAAGAGAGTCTTCTGTTTAAGTTCCAGGTGAGTTTTGCATTTCCTGATGATCTCTTTTATTCATCACACCTGGGGGCCAAACAAATAAATTAACACAACAGGAAACTCAGGCCCAAAAAGGCTCGGTGACTCAGCCTGGATCACAAAGTTCATGTCAGGACCAAGACCAGATTCCAGGCTTCATCATATTGAAGCAGTTAGTCTTTCCATGACAGTGGGTCCCCTCTGATCTCCTCTCTTTGCTTTCAAAGATTCTCCTTGTGCATTTTAAATGATTTGTGATCATCAGAGGGGTTACACATGAAGATTCAATGTTCAGGACTGAAATTTTCACAATTTAACTTCAGTAGAGATGAACTTCTTAACCTTAAGACTGTATTTTGTGTGTGTGTCTAGCCTTAATTAACAGATAATAGTTTTCCTTTTGTATTAGAGTTTCTTGCTGACTTTTTTGCCTTTGTATTTTATGTTTAAAAATTACTATATTATAAGCATCAGCATCATTCTTTGTCACTGTATTTTGAATGTCTTTAGAGGTGCATAGTCTTTTTCTGAGTAATGTGCTCCTATTAAAAGTGATTAGCATAACTTAGATTAGACATTATCTTGACTTTCAATTTTATATACATGTGTGTTGTGTGTATGTATATATATAACATCTTGTAAAATTTTGTACAAAAAGACTGAGGCTTCATAGCTAACTTGAAACTCCTTCCTATAAGATTTCTTTGAGAATGATCATGAATGTCCAGCATCAGCCCTCTTGTTCAAGAACTGAGGAGGCTGAGTGACTACATAAACATTGAGTCATGCCCAACAGAGTTGCTCATGGTGTTGTTTGTAAGAGAGAGTCTTAAGGTCAAGCAGAAATATAAAAATACCAGGTGGTCAGATTGAGCCATGCTGGGTCAGGAAAAAAAGAGGAAACAGATCTTTTAGCTGGAGATTAAATAAGCAGCTAAATCAAGGCCACAACTCTCTTGAATTCATTAAAAGGGAGGCCAGAAGATCAGGAGGCATATCAACAAAAACCAGACAAAAATTGCCAGGGCTCCTAGTGTGGAATAAGGTCAGTTCCAGGCTAAATCTTGTAATCTTAGCCACTGAGTGCCTTTACTGGGGACTTGGCACCCTCATACTGGGCGGGGAAGAAGACAGCTGCTTTAGGCCATAGGCACCTTCTGAATAGTAGATCAGTTTCTTCCAGAAGCAGTGCCACAATCATGCATTTATAACCCACAGCAGTAAAAATAATTTGAGCATTATGAGAAAAAGTAGACGAGATTCTAGTGCTTTATGTAAAAACCTTTAAATTCCCATTTCATTAAAAATTCCTCTCTGCAGCTGGTAGCAGAGATTACCATGATTCACCATCTGTGCAGATTAATGTTTACTAAAAAAGAGAGAGAGGGAGAGAGCAGCAGTTAAGATGAATGCTTTCCCAGATACAACAGAAATCCAAAGTAGAATATCTTTCCCTAACTTTTTTTTCATCTCACACCTGTTTTATTTGAATCTTGATAGAATTGTTTAAGGAAAACTCTGATTTATTTGTTTTTAAAAGACTGAATAACGTAAACACTGTGGATCATCATCAGTTTGGCTTTACATTTATGCAAAATTCACATTGAAGGGCTTTTAGAATTTGCTGGAAATAATTAAGCACCTTTGGCATTTCACTTTTACATTTCCCTTTCTTGGAAGATTTCCCTGCTACTTGCATCTTGGGTTCACAAGGTAGAACCTCAGATTCTGCCTTGGGGGACCACTGATTGACAGTTGCCTCTAAATCTGAGGCTAATCAGTTACAAAAGTGCATCTCATCCACAGGCTGACTTAGGTCAGTGGACCATTGGACTGTTGTCTTCTGGTAGCTGGAGTTTGTGGTGAACTAGTAGAACAATACAGGTAGTTTATGTTGTTTTAAGAGCACTTGTGCCATGAGAGATGCAGACTTTGCGTTAGTTTAATCCTCATAATCACCTAGAAAAGCAAACACTATTAGTAGAAGAGACTGAGACTTAGAGAGTTTAAGGAACTTGCTGCATGTCAACAAATGAATACATGTAAAATTGATCTCTAAAGTCAGATTTGTCTCCTTCTAAAGCCCATGCTCTTAACCATTACACTCTACAGTCTCATTCAATAGTTGTTATTTTCAATTCAACTTGGGTGCTTTTAGACCCAGTTTTAACACTGGGGATTTCATTTCCTTGCAAATCATACTTTTTCCTCCCAATGTGCAGCAAGTCATCATTACCAGCAACAGAGAGCGTCTTACTGCAATTACACTTGCTAATCAATTCTGCATCAATGCCCAGCATTATAAATGTCTAGTTACCTATATTCTATTGGCATGTAGCCTTGCTTATTACCAAAATGAGCAGTAGCCTCAATTTTAGAGGCCCTCTTCCTAGCAGCACAGGGGAGCCAAGGAAATATGTCAATTTTGTTGCTAACCAAATAGAAATAAACCATCGTGTCATTTCTCATGCTGGGGATTCATCAGCTGAGTGCAATCCAGGTATTTCTGAGTTTTCACTTTTCAGTCAAGGGGACTATTTGAGGAACTATACTTCTTACTGTTATTTTTAAAATTTCCCTTTAATTTTTCTCTTAACAGTTATCTAACTGGCAACAAAAAATATTTTCAGTGTTTCTCACGGGATTTAAAAGCCATTAGATGGGGCTACATTTCTACTAAGCTTCAAAAAGTAAACACCGTAAGTCATGTGACTGTATCGGAAGACACCCTGGGGTTGATTCCATGGCTATTTGATTGCCCATCTGGAAGGCAGTTTGACAGTGGCTGAGAAATAAATGAGCCAAACAGGGTGTCCTCCTGTTGCCTCTAAAGGAAAAGCTGCTGATCATAAAGTCCAGGGAGTATCCTGAGTGTCAGTCAATCCATCTTCAGGGTGCAGAAGGAGCGAGGTCTCTGCTTCTGCTCTAGGTCCAGAGAAGCCTCTTGCTGGAGATATGCTGGAAGCATGGTCCAATCTTGAAGAAAGACTGACAAGAGCCAGATGAAGAGGACACAGGAAAGAACTGGAGTTTAAAACTAGTTGCCAGGAGAAACAACCACACAGTGATGGGGAGGAAGAGGGAGGGTGGTTACATGGAGACACTGTCATATGATCTCCAGCTCACCTTTAAGCAAGGCATGGAGATAGCACACTAATTTCAGGGCCTTCTCCCTGCTAGAGGAGTGCCTCATAGGGCTCAACCTAGCACCCCACTGGGGCTTTCTCAGCTCAGATCTGGAAAGGGGGTGTCTTTGAACAGGTGGAGTCAGGTTAGGATTAAGGACAGTTGAGGTGGGCCTACTGGAGCAGTCAGTAACTAGCAGGACATGATGGGGGATTTTTAAAACATTGCCTTTTGCTTACTAGGAAATAGCTACTTTTTTTTCTCCCTAGTTTTGCTACTTTGATCACTCATGGCAGTAAGTTTCTAGGGGCAGAGTCCACATAAGATTGAGGGAAGCCAATAGCTCACTCACTGCAGCATTTTTATAATCTTCCTGTCCAGCCTTCTGTGAACGGTTCAGAGGCACGTGGTCTCAACTTTATAAACCAATATGATTGATCTGTTTGTGCAGATTTGTCCACCTCAGTCTGTCAATATTTGACTGTGATTGCATCTTGTTCATTTTTTGTGTTCACCAAGACTTGGTGTAGACAGCCTAATGTCACAGGTGGGAAGAACATGGTACCTGAAGTCTATAGGTTTGTGTGGTTTTTTTTAAAGAATGTTTTTTTTTTTAATTGGAATATAGCTGATTTATAATGTTATGTTAGTTTCAGGTATACAGCAAAATGATTCAGATATGTATTACATATGTATATATTCTTTTTCAGATTCTTTTCCATTATACATTATACAGGCTTGTGCTTAAAGCCCAGTTCTGACACTGAAAAGGTGTGGAACCACAGGCAAGCTTGTGACCACCCTTCATTTCCTCATTTGTGAAATGAGAAGAATGACTCTTACTCACAGGGTTAAATGAGACAACACATATAAATTTCATGCTAAAGTGTCTGGCTCTGAGTGCTTATGGGCTCCCTTTTCCTCCTCTCTGTGGCCTGGACACCTCTCCATGCTTGGCAGCCGAGGTATTTAGCTGACTGGCAACCCTTTATGGAACATCTCCAGCCCATTCTAGAGAGCTGATCTTGTCATAAACATAGCTTTTAAAATTTTTCATTAGCAGAGAGAAGACTTAGCCAGTTGGGAAAAAAAAGAAGCCTCTGTTTGGTAGATTCATTCATTCATTGGAGAAATTATTATTGAACTCTTAACACATCCTAGGTATAGGTTTAAGAACTGGAGATACAGCCTTGAATAGAAATAGACAAAAATCCTCACCTCTTGAAGCTTACATTCTAGTGGGAGGAGGCAAGCAAACAAATAGCCAAATTATATAGTGCGTCAGGTAGTGATGAAGGTCATGGGAAGTGAGGTGAGAAGTGCCAAGGTCCAGTGGAATAATGGAATCTTGAATATGCCAGTCACATCGCAGAATGGGATATACAGACCCTGAGGAATATCATTTGGGTAAAGAGACCCTAAGAGGGAAAACATTCTGCCCATTTCCCATCTCCATTGTCCCCTAGACATTAGGTTCCTCAAGGCAAGGAACTGTGCTTTCTTATTACTGGTATCCACAGCCCCCAGCACAACATCTGACACATACTAGGCACTCAGTAATTTTTTTTGTTGAATCAAACTGCCCCTCGGATGTCTCTCAGCAGCCAAAGTGCCCTGTGGCACCTGAAATATCAGTCTGTGTTAACAACTCTACCTGCATGCTTCAGTTTGACAGGCAGTAAGTGCCAAGCCTGCAGGTTGCTTATTGATTTGACTAATAATAAATAATGGAGTGGAGCTGAAATGACATTAATATAACTTGGAGAAGAATGAACACCAGGATTGAAATGCTCTCGTGCATCAAGGCATCTTTGCTACTGAGAGAAGAATTTGATTTTCTTGCAGTGTTTTCTGTCTCACTTCCTCAGCAATCAGCACTGTAAAATCCCATTGATAATGTATGAAAGGCAAAGGCAGAATTTTAAGGAGGAACTTAATGTCTGTTTCACAGTAGTAAGAAATGACACTAGAGGGAAGAACTCAGTGAAAATAGGAGGAAGTAGAATAAGCGATTTGAGGGCTTCAACTGCCAGAAATAAATTTATCCCCAAACAAAGATAATTGGCCAATTCTCTCCATGTAGTTAAGACAATGACCTTGTCCCTGTGCAATAAAGAATTTGGCTGACCTTTGTCCCTGGTTTCTGGGAGATAAACACTAAACCCTTGGAATTTCCTGAGTGCCTTTTTTATTCACAGTGGGCCTTTTGGACCACACACCTGATAATGTATGCCAACAGGGTGACTCAGGATAGGAGCTAGCCAGGCCAGAAAAACCAGCCATGTGATTAGAAAGATGGACCTTTGGGCGACCTCATATCATCTTTCCACCTGTGGAGGGAAGAAGTGCTAGAAATTGAGTTCAACAATGTAGCTAATGAAGGAAGCATAATGAAGCAAAAATTCTGGCTACCAAAGCTGGGGTGAGCTCCCCTGGTTGGCTCCACTCTATGTGTTGACTCACACTGATGTGCCACGAGGGTAATGCATCCCTGAGGATGATGGAAACTTCTCACTTGGAACGCTCCCAAACTTTACCCTTTATGTCCCTTCTTGGGTTACTTCTGATTTGTATTCTAATCATAAGTGTAGCTCTTTCCTGAATTCTGTGAATTGTTCTAGTGAAATATCAAGCCTGAGGGAGTCCATAGGGACCCTTTTATTTCTAGCTGGCTAGTCAGAAGTGAGGGTGGCCCAGGGGACCCTGAATTTGTTGCTGGTATCTGAAGTAGTGAGGGCAATCTGGTGAAAGACTATGCCCTTAACTGGGAAGTTTGGTCTACCTCCAGGTAATCCCTCAAGTAGATCAGAGTCCAGCTAGAGTGGTGAAAAGAAAAATCATATTCTCAAAGCAGTGAGAAAGGTCTTTGCTCACAAATGTAAGCTTAGTCATGGAGAGCAAGGTAAGTGCCATCCAACTCATTGAGGATGATCAGATGTGGCCCTCTGGATAAAGTGAAATTTGAGCTGAATTCTAGCACAAATAGTAATTGGCAAAGCAAGATAAAAATAAAGAAGCATATGGGACAACTTTCATAATCATCCTGCACCATCTGAATTAATGATAATGGTACTAATAATAACAGCACAGTAGTAGCAACTAAAATCTCCTCGACTGTTTCTTATGTAAAAGAACTTTCTGTATGGACTCATTTAATCCCCACAACAACCTTGTAAGGAAGGTTTTGTTAGGGTTTCTGTTTTCTAGTGACGTATCTGAGACTTAAGTATACAATTTGGCCAAAATCACAGAACCACTAAGTTGGCATACTTTTGCTTCACAATTCGGTTTCTGTTTAGAACTGAATGTTTGCATTCCCCCAAAATTCCTTAGGCGGAAGCCCTAATCCCCATTATGATGGTATTTAGAGATGGGACCTTGGGCAAGTAATTATTGTCAGATGAGTACATGAGAGTGAAGCCCTCAGGATGGCATTAGTGCCCATATCAGAAGAAACACGAGAGCTTGCCTGCTCTCTCCATGCACATGTGCTGAGGAAAGCCCATGTGGGCACAGGAAGATAGCCCTCATCAGAACCCAACCAGGATGGCCACCCTGATCTTGGACCTCCTGCCTCCGAAACTGTGAGGAAATAAATTTCTATTGTTTAAGCCCCAAGTCTATGGCATTTTGTTATGACAGCCCAAGCAGATTAGGGCAGTTTCTGAACTCAGAACCCTTGTACGTAATTACTGCACTATATTTCCTTTGGAAAGAGTGCCTTAGCCTCTGAAAAATATGATCAGTGTCATGGCACACTTGGAGGTGGGGACGGTGCCAGGGTTGAGACCAACAACAACAAAAAAGAATAGAATCCTGCTGAATGCTGGTTCTGTCTGAAATCTCTCTAATTTGAGTGAATAAAGCCATAAATATCTATTGTACCATTTTCTTGATCACTGAACTAGTTGCCGAAGAATCCTATGAATCTCAGCAAGGAGGGCTCTCACATCTGATTCTAGATTCAGGTAGTCCTCCAGCTTAAGTTTGACTGCCATTCCTGGCGGATGACGTTTTCTTTATCCAGATCAGATCATCTGACTTAAGGAGCTGAAATTTACCTTTGTGTGTTTTCCACTCATTGATCCTGGCTCTCTTGTCTGTGAGAGAATTAAAGAAATAGTGTCAATAGCAAGAGGGTAGCTGCTGTATATGGTGGACGGTACAAGAAGTCTCGCAGTTGTGTTTTGGATCCTTTCTAGCCTTGCAGAGTCCATTACAGTTTGTTTTAAGAAGGTCATGGTACTGGACTTCTTTTCGGATGCAGCTTTTAGTGATTCCTCTTTCAATCTGAGCCTTTGAAGTGTCTAGTAATATACATAAATAATCTTTTATTCAACTCTTATTTTCTCTGTGTGTTCATTGTTCACATTAGATTTCTTTTATGTAAATCAAGTCCCTCGATAAGAAGAAACAAAGCAAATCCAGATTAACTGCCTAATTTTCAAAGGTTTATTCTACATTAATTACAGCTTTTTTCCCCATGAATTTTTAATTATGTTCTCTCTTTGCTATGCCAAAAGTCGCATTTGAAACAACAGCATGTAAAGTTAGTATGTAGAAAGCTGACCCAAATCATATCCAAAAAAACAAAAACAAAAAACCCCACATATTGTGACCTATTTCTCATTTTTCCAATTCAGCGAGTTTAAAATATAACCAGGGGAAAAGGGGAGATTTTCACAGGTGTAACTTTTCCTAATGCCTTTCGAACTTTATGCTTTGCATCTGTCCACCTATTTTTCTCTCTCACATCCTCATTATTTTTCCACCCTTGCAATTTTAACCCATGAATTTAGTAAATTTAGACTAAAATCAGAGGATGATGTAGCATTGGATTTGAAAAGAACTTTAACAATCACTTCCATTGCTGCTCAAAACCTCTCTTCTTTGGTCCAGCGGATGCCTGCCTCTGACTGATCACCTCATCTGATGAGGAACTCACACTGCTTCCCCAAGCAGTAAGCCTTCGGATATTTCTCACTTTTATAAAATTCCTTTTTAATCTTTAGCAAAATACTCTTTTTCTCCTGTTTTGGCTCACTAAAAACATGCGTTATTCCTTATCTACTTCAGAGCTCTGAAAATAAAGAAACTTAAGCCTTAGGACTTAAGACTTAAGTCCCCTTCGCTCCCTCCAAGCCCTCTCTTCTCTGGGCTAAAAGGAACGTCAGTAGTCTTTTTATTCTTGCTAATTTTATATGGCCAAAACAGGAAGGTGATACAGCTGCCAATTTTGTTTTTCTAAATCTCCAAATTTAATGGTATTTTTGGTTTCTATAATAACTTTGCAGGAAACAGCACAATCACGTGTCCTGCTTTAAAAAGTATTTACACACACACACACACACACACATAAAATATGGGAGGCATTTTATGTTAAAATTTCAAAGAGTAAAGTGTCTACCCTTGATTTACTAAGAGATCAGCACAATATAGCTCACAGGTGGGGGTGGGGGGAGGGAGGAGGAATAAACCAAGTACTTAGTGCAGTGTCTCTTGATCCCATTCTTAGTCTCTTTTTTTCCCCTAATTTCAACCCATTATATTGGCTGTCGCTGGGGTTTATATTCTGAATACCCCTAAATTTCTGTGGAGGAGAGAAACCAATAGCTGCTATGCTGTCATCGGCATATTTATTATTAAAAGTCTGTAGTGTGCTTCTGCTACATGGGTTAAAGCCTAGGAGGCAGAGAAAACCCACTCGCTACTGGTCCTCCAAGTTCAGGGTACTGGGAACTACTGGGGACTGCTAACATTGGTGGGGGGCACTCATTCTCTGGACTATTTCTCAGAGTAGTAAATGTGGACAACAGCCAAACCTCTTGCACTAGTCAGCTCTTTGCCTCAGGTAGTTATTCTTGCAGATCTGCAGCATGAAATGGCAGGCCCACCTCCTCCATGGCATCAAAATATATATATTGCACATTTGGCCACTCTCCTAGTCATTGCTTGTAGTTGTACTTCCAGCCACTCAATTTGACAGGTGTTTCAGGGAAAGAAAACAAGAGGATGCAGCAAATCAGGCCTCTTGGACTGGTGGGGCAAAGAGAATTGCAAATCTGGCTGTGCTCGAGCCTCTCCATAATTGGATGGTTCCAAATAGGAAGGACTCATTTCATGGGGTCAGTGCTGGGTCCCATAAAAGCATATGCCATTTAAAAATTAATGTTTGATGAGTGCTGAGTCCAAAGTATCTCAAGAGACCAGAAGAGAAAGAGTTTCCAGGAATGGGATTTGGAAAGAGCAAAAGGATGAAGTGGGATAAGTCTGTGTAGGGAAGAAAAAAAGGTAAAGAATTTCAGTTCTAATAAATCAGAAACCAGAAGAAATCTCTCCCTGACACAACTCACTGTCCATAGCTATGGAGCTGGTGTGGCCAGTGCAGCAACCCCTTCTTACCATTGTGCCCTTTCCTCATCCAACCCCATGGCTCTGACTCTTAATAAGAAATAGAACATTTATTTTTATGTCTACCATGACAATCTCCAGCCACAGAAACCCTCAGAATTCTCAATATAGGGAACTGATCAGACAGTGATGGCCCTGCTTACCAAAAGTAACAATAAGTAACACTTATGTAGTTCTTTACAGTTTATAATGTTCTTTTGTGTTATGTCTTTTAGTCTTCAAAAAAACTGTGAAATAAATAATAACATTATTTCCATTTTTCAGATGAGAAAACTGAGGCTCAGAGATCTTGTATAATTTGTCCAAGATTATGTCAATAGAGAGCAGAGTCGGAAATTGAACCCAGCTTTCCTGACTAATATTTTCAGCTTCTCAGTGGCCTTTGTGAAATGTGGCACAAGGAATCATGTGCCTCACTACTTGGGTGGATCTTTCAAGGTTATTTCCAGACCCAGCCAAAAGTATACTCCCAGACACCCTTCTAGGCCTAATAATTCCAGTGTGAGCAAAAAGGATAACAAACATGGTGACTGGGGCGGCACTGACATATGAGCATAGGATGCTGACAAGTATGCCAGATCCTGACTTCACTCACTCACAGACAAGGCCAGATAGGAGTGTAATCTTGCCATAGGCTGGAATCCTTCGATGAAGAAAGAGAAAGATAGAATTCATCATTATTAACTTTAAATTCTCTTAAGAAAGTGATTATAGACATTATGGAAAACAGAATGAAGGTTCCTCAAAAAATTAAAAATAGAACTACCATTTGATCCAGCAGTCCCACTTCTGGGTATTTATTCCAGGGAAATGAAAACTGGATCTCGAAGAGATTTCTGCACTCCCATGTTCATTTCAGCATTATTCACAATAGCCAAGATATGGAAACAACTGAAGTGTTGATGGATGAATGTATAAAAATAGTCACACACACACACACACACACACACACACACACAGAGGAATATTATTCAACTTTAAAGAAAAAGGAAATTCTCCAATTTGTGATAAGAAGGATGAACCTGGAGGACATTTTGCTAAGTGAAATAAGCCAGACACAGATAGACAAATACACGTGGACTACATTATTTATATGTGGAATCTAAGATGGTCCAATCAATAAAAGCAGAGAGTAGAATGGTTGTTACCAGGGGCCAGGGAGGAGAGAGAGGAGAAGGAAATGAGATGTTGGTCAAAGTGTACAAAATTTCAGGTATGCAGTTGAATGATTCTAGGGAGCCAATGATACAGCATGGTGACCATAGCTAACAGTAATATTTTAAATTTGCTAAGAGGATAAACCTTAAATTGAATCCTCTCAACACACACACACATACACTATATAGAGATGATGGATAAATTATTTAGCTTGACTATGGTGATCTTTTCACAATATATACATATATCAAAACATCAAGTTGAACCCCATAAATATATATATATATATAATTTTTATATGTCAAAGATATCTCCATAAAGTTGTTTTTAAAAGTAAGTCACTATAACAGAGGAATATGGTCACAAAATTTCAATCTTCCACAGATTCTAGTACCAGCTCTAATGCAGAAGAGAGAACGATTTTAGTTCAACAACAACATGAATACCTAACTTTTATTGGGCACTTTACTATGTGCTTTACACAACTTATTTAATTCCCACCACATCCTATCGGGCAGGTATGATTACTGTCCCCATTTTGCACAGGGGAACTCTGAGACTTTGAGAGGCTGAGTGAGCCACCATTCACACAGGAGTTAAAAGGCAGCTCTAGGATTCAAGCTTGCTCTGACTCCAGAGTTCATCCCCTCAGTCACTACATCACATGGCCTAGATTTGAAGTCTGTCCTCACCTTCCCCTTACTAGCCCCAGGGATTATTTCAATGTGACGTTTCTCTCTGTGGGCTTGCACAAATGTGCAGGCCATAACCATTTGCAGTATTCCAGCAGAGGCGGGGACCGAGACACATTGGAGCCAAGTGTTTTAATAACTTCCTGTGCTGGTAGTTATGAAAATGTAACTGTTGCTGCAGGTACAAAGAATTAAAACATGGCAAAGTAGAAGGAGCTCTAAAAGTCACCTTTCAGAATGGCTTTGCCCTTGTAGACAACTTGTATATACCCTTTTTGGACTGTGTATAATGAAATGACTAACATTTTCAGCTGTAACCGGAGCTATTACACAGCAGTTGAGTGTTTTGTAGCTAGAAAGCTGAAAATTGGTGGAAGGGGTGAGCCGTGGGGTCTCCTTGCCTCGGCATAGGCACATTTTCACATCCTCCCAGTGGGAATGGCCTGCATAAAGCAAAACAAGGTAAGAACACCAGGTATATCTCACCTCACCTTGCCTTCTCAGTATAAAATGAAGCTTTTATCTGCGCGTTTCACTTCTGTTTGTAATGCCTTTGTCCCTTCGCTCTTGCTCATTAAAGTGGAGTATACGGTTTTCTTTATTTTTAATCTTCCCCCAAAGAAAACTGCAAGCTGAGATTCCAGGTGCCCACCTAGAATCTAGAAACTGATATGATTTGCATTTCTGATGGAGGTTCCCAGAGAGATCTTTGCTTGAGTCATTTCTTTTTCTCCTCTGTTTTGTGATTTACATAATAATGTGGCTATAGTTGCAGGTCACCGTTGTGAATATTCAGAAAAGGACAACATGAGGTTACTGAGCCCTTTCCCTGGAAATTCCAGAAGGTGGGCCTCAGCAGACTGAGTGATGGGAGCTAAAGAGAAAGTCCTGAGTTTCTCATTAAATCTTCACCTTAACTGTGCTAAAAATGAGTGTTTTCTCCAGGGGAGACACTATCACAGAATCAGAAGGACTGTTATTAAGCCAACTCCTGCAGACTAGACCAAAAATCATAGAATTATGAAAGCAGAATGGTGTGCCTGTGCTGTCCGCTGTCCTTAATAACATTCAGATAACAAAGACAGATGGCTCTAGTTTCAGCCCTTTCATATGAGAATCACTGCGGGAACAGAACGTGACAATGTTGTACCTCCCCTAAACCCAACAATAGTTTGTTTCTAGAATAGAAGAAAACTGAAACCATGTGTGACGCAGCCATATCATGGCAGGTAAATTAGGCGTGTATCATTTCCTGGATGAATTTACTGTGGAGTGCCTTATGGTATTGCACTGAGGATTCCTGAGGGTGAGCTTGACGAGCTATGCTAATGGTGGTGCTTCTCACTCAAGGCTCTTTATTAAAATACAATGTCATATTTTTTGTCTGATAAAATCAGTAGCACATGGTGAAACATGTATACTGTAGGTGGGAAAAAGCAGTCTTTAGAATCTTGTAGCTCTTTCTTTCATCCTTGCTCTGCCACGATAGGCAAATTATGTCCATTTTCAGAACCTCAGTGGCTGTATCTGTAAAATGGGCATCATAATACCTATGTAAGAAGTAGTGGTGAGGAGTAAATGGGATCACAGTTGTAAAATGCTGGCAATGTAGATGCTCAGTAAACAGTGCTGATTATTCTTATCATGGAGTAAATGGTGGCGTGGAGAAAAGCAGTGGTTTTGACCCATATGGAAGACAATATACTTTTAATCCTTTATTTAACTAATTGTCATGTTACTTCCCTTCTCAAAACAAACACATTGCTTTCTACTGCACATAGGATACAATCATTTTATCTGTGTCTGTCTTTCTGTCTCTCTCTCTTATCTCTCTGTCTGTCTGTCTCTCTCTTTTACATGAAATCCATGACTGAGTCACCATCCTCTGGATTATTGTCCTCAGTCATGGATTCTGCTCCTGATGCTCCAGTCACCCAGAATGTCAATTCCTCCTTCCTCTACCTGTTGAACTATGCTATCAACCGGTTCCACTCCATCTACCCTCCTCCATAGATCTTCTCACAAGCCCTCTAGCTTAAGTGAGGGATCTCCATTTCTCCAAGTAGCCTTTTGTTGTGCCTCTACCCCTGCAGTCTGCACAGGCAGCCTTGTAGTAAAGGTGTCTTGGTGCTTTCTCTCTGCCCCACGAGAATGTGAGAACTCACTGGGCACAGGAATTGTGGCATATTCCCCTTTTCATTCCTCCCAATTGTGGATGAAGTAAATGGATATTGATTTGAGTTGAAGTTTAGTGTTTGTGAAGCTCCTACCTCTGTTCTGAGTTTTCCTGTAGTTTATTTGTGATTTGTGTCTTGTCATCATTTCGTGCTCCTTGGTGGCCACTTACTTGACAACTATCTGCCTTTTATATTGAGCACTTCTAGACGACTTGTGCTCTCATGGTGAGTACTCAGGGATTTGGAAGTTCTCGTTGTTGTTTTGCTGAAATGTCTCTCTCGTCTGTTTTCTTGTGGGTGACCCCTTCAATAGCCAGAGTTAGCAATGGGAAACAAACTAAAACAAAGTTTGGAATGCAGCATCTCTTCCCCTGCTACTTCGTGGATGAAAGAAGGATCTCAAAACCACTAGGATTAGATCTGCTTTAGAAAGACAACTTACTCCAGCATGTTGGTTTCTTTTCAGGTAGAAAGCTCAGACAGCAAAGGGCATGGTTGTCCAGGGGACAGGTCAGAAATGCTTGAAGCATTGGAAAATTCCATTTCCCAATATCATCTTCAGTTTAACCCTTAACATTTGCGTTAGGTGAAGACATAAACCTATTCAGAGCTGGGAAAAATCATTGTTTCCTCCTTCAGCCTTTCACTGGCAGCCAGGTAACTGAGGTCCAAAAGTGAACCAACCAGCCCAAGTCCCATAGGAAATGAAGGAGGAAAGCAAGGTGAGGACAGGAGTCTTCAGACTCTTTCCTCTCCCACACTCCGTGGCCTCTTCCCATTTGTGGATTACTCACATAGTCCAAATTTTGTTATTTTAAGGATCCACTTAAGAAATTAATCACCCTCTTTGTCATCACCTCTTTTTACTTTGAGTTAGAGCCAGATCACCATTATTGAACTCTGTGGCTCCACAAATGAAGTGATTAGCCAGGCCTTTCTCCCTTCATGCCCCTCCTTCCACTGGCACCTGTGTGTGGCTCTTCCGCTTCCCTGTGGCCTGGGCACTGTGCTCCTCATAACACTGGTGCTCTGTCCTTGTTTGTTTGTGTTGTGTTGCTTTCCATCCTTGCTGTGGGTGATAGTCAGAAAGGAGGGGGTCCTAGATTCTTTTTAGGTTGTTTGCACACAAGTATATTAGGCTATATTTAGCATTTTAGCATCACTGAAATTGAGATGTTTTTTTATAATGGTGTGTGATAGTTTAATTGTCAATATTTTTTATTTTCTTAAATAATGGGGAAGATTACAACCTTGCCACTGTGGAGTTAAAAGTACATGACAGTTCAAATTTTTTTTAAAAAATACTTTCCCATATAATAATAAGAGCTAACATATATAGACTGCCCAGTGTGTGTCAGGCACCATGGGCTTGGTGGGTCACACTAATTTATCCCCTCCTCAGAATAACTTCAAGCTGGCATTATCCCCCATTTCATAGAAGAGGAAACTAATGTAAAGTAATTTTGTCAAAGTCACAAAGCAGTAGGATGCAGAGTCATATCCAGAAAAGGGTCACAAAGCTCTTTCCTCTTCTCTGTTGAGCTTTGTTCTCAATCTCCTGCAGAGTCAAATGGGTGGCAAGATGGACAGTGTAAGAACACAGACTTTCAAATGACCTTCTGCAAGTTACTCAACCTTTCTATGCCTCAGTTTCCTCAACTGTAAAATGGGGATGAAAATAGCACCTTCCCACAGGCAGTTGTGAGGGTTGCATGAGATGAGCTGTATACAGCACTTGGAAAACTGACCCCAGCACACACCAGGTGTTCAGTAAATGTGAGTGATGTTAACCAAACTTTCAGAAATAGGCACCTGATTGAAATAAAGAGGTATCTATTTGGGATTTGTTAGGACTACAGACTGGAAGACACAGATTCAAGAAATACTTGAATTGGGTTCCACCAGACTACAAAATGTGGAAGGCTTATAAGGGCAAAAAATGCAAGGTTGCATAAACTATTTGTCAAGAGTTAGGATTGGTGCAGGTGAAAAGTAAGGGTGCTTTTTAAACAGGGATTGGTGGGGCTCAGAATGATTACATAGTTGCAAGGTGGAGGGACTCTTTGAAACTACAAGATTGTAGCTAGCAGGTGCTAGCAGATATTGTCTTGAAAATGGCTGGTGGTGTCTTTGAAATTGATACAGTTTAGAAAATTCAAGTTCTCAATGATGTAGGACTGCAAAACCACATCCACAGTGGCCACCGGGCTCCATTTTGGATACCTGAACCATAGTTTCTCCATTCTGATTTTTAAAAGATCTGAAATATGTCATCAGTGATAATGCCATTCCCTGGTTTGTTATATCCCCTGTGAGCATCATCTTAAGCTTAGAGTGGCCTTCAGCTCCTTCTGTCAGGTCATAAGCCATGTGCCCAGGAGTCTCTAAGGTGCCCTGTATTGTGTACCCCCTTCTAAGAGGGCAGGAGGGGAACCGTGAACTTAATGCCTCTCCTTCCAGGGTCCATCTCAACAGCCCTAGGAAGATGGCCTGAGCAGAGCTGCCTTTATCAGATGCCACTGTCACTAGGAAGTGACTGCTCAGACAGCCCCTCCATTCATTCAAGTTCCCTAGCAAAGAAGAGCATCCCACAAGACTGGCCCCTAGAAACCACACATACTCTTGCTAATAAACCCAAGAGGTTGCCTGCTGCCATTTAAAAACTGCACTGAAATGCATATCTTTCTCCCCCAGGGGAAGATTTTCCAGCCACAACTCATATTGCCACCCACTGCAGTCCTAACCATATGTCTCCTGAATGGTTAGAGACCATCTGATCTCACTGAAAAGTAACGCCCAGCAGAGGTGAAGCTGCTGCCACCCTGCACTGTGACTCATTTACCTGGGCCTCGGTTTCATGTTCTGAACCATAGGTTGGCCAGAGTAACCTCCTGAGGAGGGAAAATGAAGGAAAAGTCCCACTGAGCAAGCAGACTGGCCCAGCATTCCCACGGAATCCTGATCAGGAAAATGTCTCTCTCATCCACGATCAGGCGCATGGGACCAGAGGATAAATATCTGAGGCGTGTCTGAGGGCAGGTGTAGAGACTGAGTCACAAAACACATTTGTGTAACAGATCACCAAAGCAGAGAAGGCCTGAGGTGGACACGAAGACCTCACAGGAGGGAGGAACCTCAGAGTGGAGTGTGGAAAGGCACACAGGCTGGAGTAAATGCATCAGGAGGTGAGCTGGGCAGGCAAGAGTCCTGGGCAAGGGCCTCTGTTAGGGTCTCTGTTGAAAGGTCTCCGTAGGACAAACACTCCTAGAAGCAGGGCTCCGGCATATGGCGGGGGGGCCACTGACCAGAACGGGATAGCAGTGGGGCTCCAGCCACTCCCCGCCTGCCCAGCTGGACCCTGGTCCCAGCAGCAACGCCATGGCTTCCAGCTTTATTAGACTGCAGCAGCATTTCATCAGCCCACACTCTATCCACTTGTTTCTGTGAGTTTTATTACACAGTTAAATATCATCAGGACCTTTTGAATATTCTCTTTTTTCTTAAACAACTAATATATTAGTATTCAGTCTAATGCCTTGAGGTAGTCTCAAGCTCTATTGAGTATCCACTTACCTGCTTTCCATTTTTCCAAAGACAAATGATAAAGCCCCATATTTCTAAATAGGAGATAGTCTCATTTAAAGAAAACAGGTGAGACAGATTAGACTTTCTAAATTAAAAATTTTGTAAAGCCATTGTTCTCTGAAGAATGAGGGGAATGGGGAACATCTGAATTATATAAAGAGCATGCTGTAGGAGTAGTAAATTTTAAAAGTAGTGATAAATGAATAAACCTGATGGCACACCTACTTTGTGGCAGACAGCGCACTAAATCAATCAGATGCCTTACTTCATTTAACCTTCAGTACAACTGCGAGGTGAATACAGCTGTCATTCTTGTTTTACCATGTGGTGAAACTGAGACTTGGAAAGTTTTAACAGCTCCCATAATACAGCACAGCTCTGGAGAGGCAGACCTAGAATTTAAATTTAGGTCCTTCTGACTCCAGAGCCCAAATGCTTACCACTGCACACAGTATTTAGATTCAGACCAGTATTTGAATTTCAGCTGTGTGACTTTGGGCAAGTTACTTAACCTCTCTGGGCCTGTAATATGGAGGTTCATCATCACTACCTTAATTTCTGTGGTGACTAAATTAAATAATCTATAAGCAAGCGCCCAGTACTATAATAATACTATAATTGGCACATACTTAGTATTTTAAAAAAATGTTACTCACTTCCCTAAATATAGTTGACCTTTGAATAACATGGGTTTGAACTACACAGGTCTACTTATACACAGATTTTTTTCAGTAGCATGTACTATATTCCTACACATGGTTGATTGAATCTGTGGATGCCAAATTACAGATATAGTGGAACCTCAGATAAAGAGGACTCACAAATAGGGCGGGCTGACTATAAATTATCCATGGATTTTTTGACTGCCAGAGGGTTGGCACCCCTGTCCCCCAAATCATTCAAGGGTCAACTGTAATTCAGAAAATCAATAGAGTTTTTTTGTTTGTTTGTTTGAACTTTCTCTGGCAATTGGTCCCCTCCACTACTGAGCTCTTCCCCTCTAATTCACTGAAGCTGGAATCTACTCTAAGGGAACCAGGCTTGGTCATGGCTGAGGGTGCTCCCATCCCCATGCTGTCTGCAAGCATGGACACGCTCGATGCTTCATGGTCCTGACCCTAACCTAGGCCCCAGAAGGAGTAAAGTCTAACTTACGCTGGGTCTTGGGTAGACTGTGTTGCATATATATTTCTTCTGCTTAATTGTATGACCCAAAGGAGAACAGCACATAAAAAATTCCTTTGTTAAGTGTGGATTTCTGGCTGGCAGCCAGATAGAAAGCTCCTTTAATTTCCCTCAAAATAAAAAGGATTTGAGTTGGAACTCAGGGTGGGGAAAGAAAGTTTCGTGAAATCTAAACCTTTTAACTAAGACACATTAAGAGGTTTCTGGCTCAATTTTCCCAGTCTGTGAAGCAGAAGAGGACAACTCATGATGAGACATGATCAAAGAGACTCCATTTTACTACTTGTCAACAGCTGGTTCAGATTAGTGCAGCAAATACTCATCAAGAACCCAGTTTCTGCCCAGCACCGAGAGGGTGGTGATAGACGGGTAAGTGGACACAGTCCTTGCTTTCTATGAGATTCCAGTCTAGTCAGGAAAACTGACCCTAAAATAGGTTTAATACAGAATAAAAATAGTAAAATAACATGGTACAAAAAAATAATTAACTATCTCTCAAGCACTAGCTACAAGCCTTCTAAGTATTTTACATGTATTAATTTACTTTGTCATTAAAATAACCCTATGAGGTACATACTCCTTTTGTTATCATGTGCAAGTGAGGAAACTGAGGCAAGACTGCACAGCCTGAGAGTGGTAGAGCTGATTTGAATTGGGTTTGTCTGGCTCCATTTGTGGCTTCCTTCTCCTGGGCACCACTTGTCCCTTGGTCCAGGAGCAGGGCTGCTGTGTTTACAACTCCAGAGGGCACCATTCACATCGCAGGTTACAGAGTGTGGAGTTGTGTGGTATGCAGCCTATGTAGTTGTGTAAAGATAACAAGATGGGTATTAATACAAGAAGACTGAGGTTCGGAGGGCTTAGATGGCAACTCCAAGGTCGTAACTCTAGCAATGCTTGGAATTGGGTCTTCTGCCTCTGAACGTCATGCTCTTTCTAGATTCTGCACTGCCTCTGCTTTGCTCCTCGTAAGCTACTTTCAGAGTGCAAAGAAGGGGCATTCAAGACAGCCTAACCAAGATAGATGGCCTGGGCAGGCACTGGAGACAAGAGGCAGCTGGCTCCTTAAACTTTGATTTCCCAAGAGGTTTCTGTAGCCTGTCCTCTAAGAGGCTGTGGCTCTCATCCCACCCCATGAATCCTCTCTTCTGTGCAGACAAGCTGCTTTTTTCCTCTCAGCACTGCCAAGACACTTTGGGGAGAACACCAGGCAGAGTCAGCTGAACCTGGGCTTGCCACCTTTACTCACTGTTCAATAAATATTTATTGAGCACTTACTAAGTGTCAGGCACCATTTTATGAGACGAGATTACAGGGATGTCCAAGACCCTTGCTTTCATGAGGCTTCCATTCCAGTGCAGTGTCTGCTGCCTATGTGACCTTGCTTACATGACTCACCTCTCTGGATGTCAGTTTTCTCATCTGTGAGATGGGAGCAGATGACTTATAGAGTTGCAGAGAAGCTGCAGTGAGATAATGGATGTACTGTGCTTTGTAGATCCCTGGACCATTGCAAGTGGTCAAGAAATCTTAGTCTGTTTCCCGCCCACCTGCCACCGTATAAAATGAATATGGCCAGTCCTTGGATCCTTCTAAGATGGTGATTATATTTGCTTGATCCTAAACAAGTTTGATAGATTATTCTAAGTCCTTTTGACCAGCATGGGTTAAAGCAATGAGCTGGTTCTCCACATTCCTCTACTTTATATACATTATGACTTTATATATGGACCCATGAAACTCAGGGCAGATTTATGCATATGACAAACTGCATATTTTCATAGAAATGTTTTGCCAGGCACCTGTAATATGCTGATATATGTGAGCAGTTTTCTAAAGTTTATTTCTCATAGATCTCTCTTAAATTGCATGTGAAGTGACATTTTATGGTTTAACTTTTGTTTTCATGACAGCCCCGATTTGCATCTTTGCTCCAGTGCTCAGGACTTCCCTGCTCACAGCACAAGGGTTTCTTCTGTCCTTGAAGCACTTCTTCAGGCCCACATTTCTTCAGGAAGCTACTGCTAAAGATCTCAGTTTGGCATCTTTCCTGGAGAAGTCAGTCCATTTTTGACTATCTTATAGAAATGGACTTGAATTATTCACATCCCATCTCCAACTTGTTTATGGGGTATTGATGCAAAGAAACAGACTGGTTCCATTCTTTGTGTGGTCAGAGCCCTTGGCATTACAGCTGCCATGAACTCTCACTGCCCTTTTCCCAAATGGTTTTCTTTGCCTGAGGTTGACTCAGACTTTCTGACCTGCACTTCCGTCAAATTCTGAAACAAAGTGGAAAGGAAGGAAATGCACATCTCCTGTGAACCAGACTCAAAACACTTCACAGATCTGTAATCTCACTAAAGACCTGTAAGTTTGGTGGCATTAACCTTATTCGAGGAAATAGCTTCAGAAAGATTAAGTTAATTGACCAAGGTCACACAGCTAATAAGTGGTGGAGACACGTTTCAGATTCAGATCTGTTAACTGCAAAATCTGATTCTCTCCAGTGCACCAAGCCCACCAGCCTCCAAGGCAAACAAAAGGATTCCAGGTGGGCAGAGTGTAACTTATCATCTCTGACTAACTTGCAGGAATTCATTAGTTTGAACAGTCATTTCACAAACATTTATGTATTGAGTGGGCCTTAACATGGTAGGAACTATGCTAGTTGCTGCATTTGAAGTAGCCACAGCAATTTTTGAATTCCAAAAGGACTTCTCACTACATCCTCCTGGTAGGTCACTGTAAATGGGCCTTATAAGGAAATACTGACCTACATAAAACTGATGATTCATTTCCTGAGTTCCCTGTTGTACCTGGTATATATTGGGTCCCTAGCACATACAGAGAAGATCCTCACTGAACATTTCAGGGTGAACTAATGAATGGATGCATTACAACACCCCTGAAGAATATATGGCACATGTCTCTGTATATCGGTGTCTGCAGGCCAGTGCTGTGTCTCACCATTGTGTATCTCCAGTGCCTGGCACAGCAACCAGCAGAAACAACCAGTTTAGGCATATCAGACCAGCTTAGGCACAATTAGAAACAGTCTAACATCAGAAATTCAACCAGAGTTGAGACTAGGGTAAAGAAAGTGAGGCACTAAACTTCAAACCAACAGAAAGGCAGAGGATGCTTTGGAAGGAGACTGCTTCATTTGTGCTCTGGAGAGATTTCCCCAGGAGAAAAAAGATTGCAGTATTAGTCGTCTGATTATATTATTCTTGGATGGGTTAAGAATTTTATCTGCTTACAAAATTATTTGGAGCCAAGATTAAGGAGGAAAGAAATGATGCTGTACAGCTGATTTGAGACTGAATTTCCTTTTCTTAGCAGCTTCCACTTAACGTAAAACCTAAGGGGACATTAAAAAAAATTTATAAATCAAGATATATAATATTTTAATGTGATATTTTAAATAATCAAGACAGGATCCAACAGAGCAAAGATTAGGGTAAGGCAATGAGGTGTGTCATCCAAGTGAAGAGCCAGATCCTGTTTTGGCTTAAAATTTTGTTTTTGTATCCTGAATTTTTTCATTCATTTTGACTTTTTAAAAATATTGCATAAAAGTACTATTTATCTTGATCATTGAGATTTGGGCTCCCCTTAGGTTTTGCAGCCAAGGAAATGCTCCATTTGCCTCCCCCCGCCCCAGTCCTGGCTCTATTAGACCAACAGCAGTAACAAAGATTCTCTGATAACATATTATAGGAATAGTGTTTTATGTACATAAACTCATAGAAGACCCATAAAAGCCTCTCCTCAGGAAGGTGCTGTTATGATCCCTTTTACAGACAGGATGACTGAGACTTAACAAGGCAATACTGCCCTCCTAGAGTGTCACCAGTGAATCAGGCATGACTGAGATACTGAATGTCTTAGCCCCCCAGGGATGCTAACCAAACTGGGGCTACAGGAGCCCCAGACTGGCTGCTTCTAGTCAGAAGCAGCTTTATGCATTTACCCCAGTGTGCTTCACAAATACCAATTCCCATTGAATCCCAAGATTCCAGCCATTATATTAAACAGCATGATTTTATGTACTATGTCACTGATGCCACCAAGATGATAGCAATTGGAAAGTGCTAACAATTGAAAGACACATACCAACCTCAGAGATTTTATAATGCTAAAGAAACAGTGCCTCTTGGAATGGGATAAAAATACATTATTATCATATCCCAAATGGCCATGACACTGAAAAAAGTTTGAGGAGACTCTACGCCAGGGTGCCTTGCAATGGCAGACGTGAAAGGATTTTGGCGTGCTGTATATCTCTAAATATCCAGACCTCAGTTCGTTGAAAGCTGATGTCGTTCCTTCAGTGAGATCAACTTTAAACTAACAGAAAGGCAGAGGATGCTTGGAAGGAGACTGCTTCATTTGTGCTCTGGAGAGATTTCCCCAAGAGAAAAAAGACTGTGGTAGTAGTCATCTGATTATATTATTCTTGGATGGGTTAAGAATTTTATCTACTTACCACATTATTTGAAGCCAAGATTAAGGAGGAAAGAAATGATGCTCTACAGCTGATTTGAGACTGAATTTCTTTTCCTTAGCTGCTTCCACTTAAAGTAAACCTATGATGAACAGCAGAGATTCCCTAGTTGGCTCCCAGAGTCTAGGGTTTATTATATAACACTAAATAGTCCATCCTATTCCACACCCAACTGATCTGCCTACCCTTCCAGGCAATTATGAGCACACCTAATTAATTGCATTCCAAAATATTACATTAAAATTTATTTAAACTGAAAAACTACACAGCAATGCCTGGTCCAGGTCAGCACTGGCTTCCTATTTTACGGAATGGTCACAAGACACAAAACAGCTAAGGCTGTCTCCCCCTCATTTACTCTTTTTTAAACATATCTACCAAGCACAGACACAAATTAGCCTTATTTTATAATAGCAAGCTCTCCAGTGTTAGACCTATATGATTTTCTTGAAAGTCTTGAAATTCTGCCTTGTGCTGTATTTTATCAAAATTCCAAATCAGCTGTAGTAAAGACGGATTAATATGGAGGGTCATATGTCTGGAGACAGATTCTCCAGGTTTGAATCCAGCTCTGCCCCTTACTATGTCTTGGTTTCTTTATTTTTGAAATGAGGACGGTAATAGTACCTACCTCTTCGAGTTATTAGGTGGATTTAGTGAGCTAATAATTATATAGCACTTAGAACACCATGCAGTACTTGGCACACAACATTCACTGGCATTTCTGACCACAGATGCACCGGATCTCCACACACACATGATCATCAGAGTGCATTCATTCATCCCAAGGGATGAGCCTATAGTCCTGAGCCTGCATTGTAAGTGGATTTGTTTCTTCTCCTCTGTTCTTCCTCCTCCTCCTCTTTTAATATCAGATGGGTGCAGTTATGACCTTGAAGATGGTTCCCACCTAAGTTCCAATGGTGAACAAATCTACAGGCAAATACACTCTGGAGTAAAAAATGTTTGCCAAGTTCACCTCTTCTTGCTTCCTATTGAACTTTGTACGTATTTCCATTATTGTCCTCACCGTACTGAATGTGATGATCTTTTTACGGGATTGTGTTCTTGATGGACAATGCTGGGCCCTTATCTTATTTTCCCTTGTCTTCCCAGGACCTAAGATCCCATGCCTGGTACACAGCAGGTCCTGGATAAGTCTGTTACATTAGGCAATGACCAGTGCCTGACTCTGTGGACCTGTGTCACATCCTTGTGGGAGCTGTTTGCTCCATTCTTGGAGTCCTCTCCTTCTTTTGTATACTTAGCAGTAAATCTCCTGGGGTAGCAGAGCTGCCTTTGTTGAGGAATCAGGGAGACCAGAGGCCATGTATGTACATCCCTTGAACACCCTCTAAAACTTACAGAATGGAATGCCAGTGTTGGAATCTGCATTTAGGGGCATTTTCCAAGAGGACTGTGAGAAGCTTCAGATGATCTTCGAAACATCTGAGGTAATAAAACTAATAAATCTAATTCATGAAATTGGCAACCATTCTTTATTTAGAATCACTTTTATCTCAGAGATGATGGAGCTTTATGAGAGAGAGAGAGAGTTCTATGGTAGAAAGAAGCATACTTTTTAATCTCTCAGAAGTAGGAGGTGAATGAGCAGTGGAAATTATGTTATGGAAAATTGTAACAGCCTTGGGAGGAGACATCTCTGTTCAATTCTAAATGTATTTTGATTGTAGTTGCATCTTCAGGAACTTTGGAGGTGGGGAAATTAGATCTGAGGGAACATAGGATTAGCTGTTTGTTGCTACGTAAAAATTATGCCAAGGCTCAGTGGCTCAAAACATTTATTTTTTGAGCATTTATTATCACACGGTTTCTGAGGGTCAGAAATTTGGAAGCCGCTTTGCTGGGGTTCTCGCTGAGGATTTCACAGGAAGGTGCATTCAAGATGTTGGCAGGGGCTGTAGTCATGTGAAGGCTTGACTGGGGCTGGAAGGACCACTTTTAAGATGACTTACTTGGCCATTGGCAGGAGGCCTCAGTTTTTCATCACCAGGGCCTCTCCATAGGCTGCTTGAGTCTCTTCATGACACAGCAGCTAACTTGCTCTGGAGTGAGGGATACGAGAAAGAGTGAACAAAGAGGAAGCTTCAGTGCCTTTTATGATGCAGTCTCCAAAGTCATCCTAGACGAGTCTCCTGGGGCTGCTGTAGCAAAGGATCAAAAACTGGGTGGCTTAAAACTAGAGAAACTTATTCTCTCACATTTCTGGAGGCGAGAAGTTCAAAATCAAGGTGTTAGCAGGGTCATACTATCTCTGAAGAATCTAGGAGAGGCCTCCTTCCTTGTCTCTTCCTAGCTTCTGGTAGCCGCCAGCAACCCTTGGCATTTCTTGGCTTAAGAGATGTACCACTCCAGTCTCTGCCTCCATCTTCACATGACTGTCTTCCCTCTGCATGTCTGTTTTCTTATAAAGACACTGGACAGTGGATAAGAGCCTATTCCAATCCACTTTGCCCTCATCTTAATTAAATGTAATCTACACAGACTCTATGTACAAATAAGGTCACATTCTGAGGTTCTGGGTGGACATGAATTTTCTTCTGTAGGGAGGGATACTTTTGTTTTATTCTATTATTTGTTAGAAGCAAGCCATTAACCAGCTCACACTCAAGAAGAGGTAAATTGGGCTCTGCCTTTTAAAGAAAGTGTTGCGGAAAAATGTGTTACAGCTCCGTTGTGACAGCAACCTAGATCTGGGCGAGAGACCAAGCGGCATTCAGAGAGTTGGAAAACTCAGGTTTATTATGCCAGTGGGCCCAGAGGAGTTAACACTCCAAGCTCTGGACCCTGTCTGTAGGTTTACACAGGCCTTTATAGGCTGCTAGTTTTACACTTTGCAACATCATATGCAAATAAAGTATAACAGAAGTTGACCAACCAGGAACAAGCTTTCTAGAAATAGACCAATCAGGAGTGATGGAAGTAACCAATCAGGAGTGAGGGGAATGGGCCAATCAAGAGTGAGAGAAATAACCAATCAGGAGTGAAGGAAATAACCAATCAGAAGTGAGCTCAGGGAACCAATAGAATTTTAGGGCTAAGTAAGCCATTTCAGAGGCAAAAAGTGGGATAGAGCCTCTGGGCCAGGGAACCGGATGGTGCTGGCAGGAGAGTAGTGGCCCTGCTTGAGGGTCATGCCAGTCTTTTTATGGAGCTTCCCGCCTCACAAGAAGTATCCAAAAATTGATGGACATATTTTAAAATTACCACAAGGACAAAAGTACCACAAGGAAATGCTCCCATACCAAATGTCCTTTATGCTGGGCTTCTCTAGTCTCCTATGAGGTAATGTGGCCCAGTGTAAAGAAAGCATTTGCTGAAGTTCCATCTCACTTAACAATAGTGGATGCCTGGAAAGGCCATTCAAATTGAATTCTCTTAAAATGAGGATCAAAATTGCTTTTAAACAATGAATGAAAAAGTCTTTTGGATTTTATAATGAAAAATGATTAAAATAAGTGTATTTTACTTAAATTTGAAAAAAAAAAAAAACACAGGTTATAAGTGTAACTGAACTAATTCTTAAAGAATGGTCTTGTTTTGTTTCCTCCTTTGATTTAATCTTTCCAACAAAAGCACATGATTTCACAACATATCCTTCACTTTAAGTTTGACTTTCTCAACATAATCATAAAAAGGGTTATTTTTGGAAAATTCAAGGATTTTATCATTATTCCCTAATTCTTTTGGTGTTCATGGCACTCTTTCCTATAATGCCTAGGCTGTCATTGTTTTGATGATTTCTTTATTCTGCTTGTGTTTCTGCCACATCATCATTCGTCAGCAATTCTGCATGTGATTCCAGCCATTCTTCAACAGCACTCTTTTTTTAACTTCATGAAACCTTCCACTTGGGGGAAAATTTTTAAATTTACCTTATAATTTACAAAGTATATTTGTAAGACTGTACATGAGTCAATGAGAGACTTATAATGACATTGACTAAGACTCTTCTTTTAAGTGGGGACTGATTTTGAATGGGGACTGATTTTTATAAGTGGTCAATTCAGTAAAGAATGTGTTCATGCAATTGTTACTACACTTCTCTCTGAAACCTTGCAAGTGGAGACTCCAATCATGAAAACCCAGATAACAAAGACTCCCTGACATTTTTCCCTTCTTTCTTCAACTCCACTCCCATCCTACAAAACACATCATTAAGATCTTTCAGTCTTCTTTAAAGCAATACTGTGAGAAAAATAAATAACATTAGATAGAATTAGTTTGGTACATTGTTGTAGTAAAAGGATGGTGTATATAATCAGAGACTCTTAGTAGGACTGAATTGCATCAAAAACTTCTTTACTGAAGATAGTCCCACATCATTTCAGATAACCAGAAGAAATGCCTAGGCTCTAAGAGAGCCTTCATGTGGCAGAAAAGTCAACCAGCATAAGATGATTCTAGTCTAACCTTCCCTGTAGCAGAGATTTGAAATTTGTATTTTGAAAGTTCCTTCCAGACAAAGTCTTGGACCAATGTACAAAGACAATTAAAGTGACAAAATAAAGGAGAGTCAGCCTTGTCTTATAAATGCAATGGTTTATTCAAAAGCTATGTGTTTAGAGGGCTGTCAATTAGAGAAGTTTTCTGAGCCAAATGTTAGGGGCCCAGCCATTGCAAGCTGTCAGTCTCTCATCTCTTCTTAAGAGAATGTCTCCTTCTTACAGCAACCCACTCCAGTCTCTACCTACCCACTTGAAATGTGCTAGATGCTTGGAATACATTTGCTGGCTTCAGGAACAGACTGCCTCAACTGTTGCAGAAGTCTCCACGGTTAATTTATTCCACAGATGTTTTTAGACCTTCACTCTAGCTTATTTCTGAATGAATTTGCTTGCACACTTTGGCATCTCCATCAATCCCAGCTTTAGTGCGTACACAGTGGATTTTCAGCAATGGACGTAGTCACAGTACTTACCATTTGCAGGTAACTTAACAAGGCTGGGCGTAAGCATCCCTCTAGCTCAACCTCTGGAAATAGCCCATTTGCAGCCCCCATTCTGCTCATTTTTCTGCAGTGGAAATAAGTTTTTGCTTCTCTTTCATAGGCTTATTTGAAAGCCAGCTGAAGATAGGGACTCAGGTTAGTTATATGGTCCTATGTACTGCGGTTCTCAGACTGAATGCTTAAACTCTAATTGCTTATTGATTTATTGATGTGACTTTTACTAAAAGCAAAAGTTGTTTAATAAGCATGAAAAATAAGTGAGTAGTTCCATGTGAGAGAGAGTTTCATACCATGATGCCTTATCTTTTACAGCAATATATTTCCAACAGGTAAATCCAGTAACTACTAACCTCTTAAAGTTACACATAGTAAAGCTCATATTAAATGTCAACTCTAACACTGCATACACTCCAAGAGTAAGAACAGAGTTGTCTGACATTGCAGAGCTCAATCACAGTTGTGTCTAATGCATACATGAGATATTTTGATATTTCTGCAGCTGCTGGTCATAGCCGCCAATTCTTTAAATCTCCAGATTTTCTTTATAATTTTGTCAGGCTGTCCAAAACCAGAATCCCTTGCCCAGAATCTGTCTTATTAAGCCTAGACCTATTCTAATAGCATTCTTTGTTTTTATTTCTGTTTTTCCTCTTTTAAAATAAAAAGTATTACATGCAGAGGATGGATGTTGAGCAGACCCTGTTAGCTGCCAAGTTGAAATCTGTCCTCCTATTCCTCTTCATTGACAGAGTACTGATTTTGTGGCCTCTCTCAGAAAACATAACTACTCAGGGGGCAAAACCCAAATAGTCTAAGGCCACCATGATCATCTCATACCCTTTATGAGTGACTGGATTAGAGACATCACATAATCATTTTCAGGCTTGTGAAATGAGAAAGTCATGGATGGCACTCATGGGAAATGTTCTCTTGCTCTTAAAAAGAGACTCAAGGGGGAGACAGTCTTATCTTTTCTCTAGTCATTCTCATACCTGAACATGAACCCTGGTAACTGCTGGTGAAGCAGGACCTACAGAGGAAGACAGGGCCACAGTGAAGTGGGGTCAGAGCCCTGATTCCTGGAGCCTTCCGCACTTATAGATGGCTTGCACTGAGAAATAATAAATCTCCTTCACTTTAAATTCATCAAGTGCAGGTTTTCTGCCAATATATTTTGACATAATGACCAAAATAATATATCAACACATCGTGTGTCCTTTGCTTGGAGGGAGCTTCTGTCCATGTTTACATGGAGATTTTGAAGACTAGCCATGGTGTTCAGTCTTCAGAATGGAATGAACCATTCCTTCATTCGACTTCTCATGAAACCTTGTGCATACATCCTGCATTTTATCCTATTTACTGAGGGGTCTTTGTAAGTTTGTCTTCTTAAATTCACATTGGAAATTTCCCTACCAAAGAGTCAGATCTGCACCAGAAATAGTAGGAGGGGCATGACTAAATAAAATATTTACCAGCAAAGAAGATGCATTCTTGTGTACATTGGTTTATTGGAGACTGTGCTGCAAGAGTTAGAGGTAGTAACAGTGGCATAGATACGTGTGGAGACCATAAACCAGAAAGGGGGACTCTGAAATCCAACTACCAGTATAAACACACAGATAAAGTCACATATGATGGTAAATATAAGTGACACCTGGACTGAAGACTCAGGGTAGGAGGGTGGAGCCTTGACTTTTCACTGCTACAAGAAAAGGAGGGGAAGGAACCAAGAGAGTGTGTTCTTCTTGAGGGCAGGCCAAAGGGATTTTGTGTCAGACGAGAATCTGGCCCTCTCAGTGAAAGCAGGAGCCTGTCTATCTGGCTGATGGAAGTAAAAACCAGTAGCATCTTTCTTTACTGCCCTCACTTAGTTCTTCAGAATATTAATTCACCTCTACCTCTGAGCAACCCCAGGGATCTTGTGAACTCAGCTCTGTTTTGCTTTCTGTTTCTTAACTGATAAACTGTTTTTCCTCACAAGATCTGCCTCTGCTACTGCTTTGGTTTCAATGTTGATCTGTTTCATTTAAGATATCTGGAGTAACAGCACACATTTTCCTTCGTCCTCAAATCCTCCTAGCCTTCTCGCTCAAGTAGTCAGTTCCCGTTGACACAGCGTTTATGTGCCTTTCCCATTTGTACTTTCCTCTGTACTCATGTAATGCCTGGGAATCTCAGACACCAATAGTTTCAAAACTAAAGCCATCCTTCTCATCCTCAGGCTTAGACTTAACCTCCAAAGTCAAAAACATAAGAAAGAGCTGTAATGACTCCTTCCCTTTACCTATAATTTACCATCTCTGTATTATCATAGCCACAGGGAACTTTTATTAGGGCATTTTTGTCCCAATTTGAATTCTAAAAACCAATGAGAGATTGGGATTGGGTTCAGAGTTCAAACGGGACAGAGGTCCTAATAATGTGATCAGAAGAGCTGCAGTTTGCCATTTGGCCCATATCAGATATCTAATGAATGTATGTCAAATCACCCAGTTTGCCCAGAAAGACGTAAGTAAGAAAGAGCATGAGCTTTGGAATAAAGAGGGCTGGATATGAAACCTTGCTTGGCCCTTGCTAGCTTATGGTCTTGAACTAAAGAAACAGTCCACACATAATGGGTTCTGTATTGGACACTGGACTCTAAGTACCTCACCGGCCTCATCCGTGAGGTGGGTAGTATCATTCATTCACCCTTATGGCAGGTGAGAATCCTGAGCCTTGACATGATTTTTCCAAGGCCACACAATTAAAGTTTGGATCCAATGTTCAAACCCAATTCTCCCAGGCTCCAAAGCTGGTTTCCTAACCATTGCACTGTATTTACTTTATCTCCATGATCCCAAGTTTTTGTCTGTAAAAGAAATCCAGTGCTCACTTTCTAGTGTTAGTGTAAGGAATAAGTTATGTTCCACAAGGAAGGTACCACACCATCTGACACTGAGCAACACTCCACCTAAATGGTAGGAACCCCATCACTCACTGACTGGCTGTGTGTTGCTGGTTCCCAGGATTGATTTTCATGTGTATTCCTCTGACAGAGTTCTATCTGCATCTCTTTGAAGCTTTTTGATTTTCTTTCTGTTTCAGTCTTCCCTTACATTTAAGCTCTCGGTTTACTTTATTTTAGTTACTTGATTATAGTCCAGCCTATAAGCCCCTCCAGAACCCATCATTCCTTTTTATACCTAGTCATCAGTTAGTGTCTGGACAAGAGTAGCAGTCCACCTAACATCTGATGAACAAATCAATCATTTTTTTTCATCATTTGAATATTAACTTACCTCTTCTATAAAATAGAGCCTTGGAAAGCACAGGATACATTCAAAGTCCGTCACTTCTTGCTTCTTTACTCAACAAAGAACATGAAATTAACCAAGGACTATGAATCCCTGACTTCATGCATTTGTGTCAACAAATATTTTTGAGTGCCTGCTTTGTGTCAGGTACTGTGTTAGGCATCAAGGTTACAAATGTTAATAAAACATGATCTCTGTCTTTGGAAGGCACACAATTTCATAGGAGGGAAAAGCAACAAATGAAAACAAAATAACTATTCATGGAAGTCTATAAGGAGAACAATGATGGTAGATGGGAAGGAGTGATCCAATCTGTGATGAGGGAAGTAGAGAGAGTCAGGCAGGAGCAGGGTCACAGAAGATGTCAGCAAGCTAATCTAGAGACTTCTTTGAGGAGAATTGTGTGTTTACCAACCATCTACTATCTGAGAAGTACAGGGTATGGATGCAGAAATGTTTACTATGTAAGGGGTAGGGGAGGGCACTTGCTCTGTCAGGGAATGTCTCATTGAATTTCTCTGATAGCTTTGACAATGCATCAAATCATTCCAGAAAATAATCATCAGCCTTCAAAGAAAATAAGAAACAAGGCTCTTTCACTCTGAGTAATAACTGCATTCAGCTCCTCGTGGCAATTAAGTAGTCCAGTCCCCTATAATTGAGTTAGCACACAAGCCACTGCATGAATTTCTCAGAATTTCTGAAGCTTCAGCAGTTCTAAGAGCTATATTTCCATAGGGATTTGGAAGCAAATGGGAGTTGATTTAGAAGGTACTGTTTCCATCAGGATCTTTCCTACAATAGAATAAATCAGCTAAGACAGCATGAATATATATCTAAAAGACCTAGACTAGAACCAAGACTCAGGGAAACAAACAAACAAAAAAAAGACAGTTAGTGAGAAATGCCCCAGATTCAGAACCCAGATTCAGGATCCCTGGTTCCCGTCTATCATTAGCTTCTTCTGTTGACTCAAGAGGTATATCAACCATCTCCCTGGGACTTAGATTTTTTTTTAAATATGTTAATAAACATTTGTAAAGTGAATGAATTAATGGATGAATGTAAGATGAGGATCATAATACTTGCACCACCTACTTCATAAGAGTTTTAAACAAGGTAATTAATTATACATTGAGAAGATAAAATGCTTCAAGACACACTCTGATTTTTAAATCAGTGTTTGATAAATACCACTTAAAGTTTTCACTTAAAGAAAATTTCAGAGTCTGAAAATATACTGTTTCTTTCATCATCCAGATTTGTCCTTGGCCAGGGGAAAAGAAATATTAATCTGACGCATAGGTGTTATATTGTATTTCTATTTGATAATTAACTGGTTAGAAACTCCAAAAATCTAGCCTCCCAATGAACCAGACTCAAAAAAAAAGTTCAGAAGTTGTAAATAATGGAAAGTTTTCAATAACACTGGAGTAATGACAGATAATCATAACAATCCTCATGTAGACATACTTGACATATATAAAATATCTTAGCATTCTCACGTACACATAAAAGACACGATTCTTTTTAAAGTAATGGCATTCTCTGTTTTCAGGGCAGCATTGTACAGTGGACAAAACATATGATTTGGAATAAAAGAGGCCTGACTTGTATCAGTTACAAAGGAGGACCCTGATTGCTGACTAACAGTGCCTCTTCCAAGGTGATTTTACATAGAACATCTCACTGGATTTATAAAAGGATTCTAGGATCTTGAGAAATGAGATCCTAGGAGAAGTAATGGCATTTTCCTTCTACAGTTTACCTTATTTTACCTTATTGTTCACCTTTGCCAGCAAGAATAGTAGATGACAGGTACAAAGCCAACCTCAGCCTGCAGACAGTCTGCCTTGCTTTTTGGTGAAGTCAGCAAAGGTTGCATTCAACCTACTCATGTTTGCTTTTCACAATCCCTTCCAAGTCAATGAGTGTAAAAATGTGTGTTGAAAACCTGTATTGAGATGTGTTGATGGTGGCTGGAAGTTTATATCTCTTAAATCTTTTTTTTTTCCATTCTGCTTGCCCTCTTCACCCCTCCTCCTCCTTGGGTTTTGATCACCAGCATCATCAGTACTACCATCATGACTTTGTTCATGCTCTTCCTTCCATCCCTCTTCTATCTGGCTGCTACTTACTCACTCGTCTAGCTTTAACATCCCTTCTCTTACCTTCCTCACCCCTTCTTTGTGCTCCAATAGTGTCTATCACAGTCTTATAGCCCTTAGTGCTAGCATTACACATTCAGTCAGTTGAGTGGCTGAATCCCCACCTCACTCAAAGGCAGGTGTTATACATTAGTTTTTTTTTTTTTTTTTTTTTAATGAAACACATAAAGGTCTACGGCCATACCACCCTGAATGTGCCCGATCTCATCTGATCTTGGAAGCTAAGCAGGGTTGGGCCTGGTTAGTACTTGGATGGGAGATCATAAAACCCATAAAGTACATAGAGTATTGTCTATAAGCATAAAACTCGATAACTGTTTGGAATGATTGTTATTGGTGTTAACCCCCTCCCACTGCTACATTCCCTGATGCCTAGAAGGTAGAAGAGAAAAGGTTTATTTTATTGAATTTAAAGATAGCAACAACAAAAATGCCTTTTTTTAATAAACCTAATTACATCTCACCTTATCCTAGTTTGCTCTGAGTGCCTGTGCTGGCCCATGGTGATACTGAGGAGGAAAGCCTGAGAGCATGTTGGGAATAACAGGCCATAGATACCTAGGATATTTAAGGAGTTCAGCCATATTGTCAGCAGACCACGGTTCTACTTCTGAGGGACCCCAGAGTCAAACTTGACTTGCAGAATATATGGATCAAGGGGAAGTGGCCTCTCTTCTTGAGCATCCAAACACAGCTTTAACTCCAATCCAAACCTTACCACCTTTTCCTCAAAGATCCCCCATGTCTCCAGCACATGTTCCCCTCAGTGGGTGACTGTTATCTCTTCCAGTGGGAGGGGTTTAGACTTCCCATAAGTTGGAGCTGATATCATGCCAGGAATAAACACCCCCCTGAGGAACTGGTGTCAAGCAGCAAGATGTTTGTCTACAATCCTCTCGCGCAACTGGAATGCAAGATTAGATTGTTTTGCCACTCTTTTAAGAACCCTCTCACAGTCTGCCTGTAAAAGAAGAGAGTATCAGAGTGGTGGGTCCCACTCCCAGAATACAGCCTTACACTGTGTCCAGCCAGCTTGGCCCCTGGACAGCTCTCTACACAGAGGAGGGGGCTAGTCCTGCTGACTTTCTGCTTGCAAATTTCCCCCATAAAATCTGGTGCTGCATGACGCAGGGATGGTTGCTGTTACCTCCAGTCCCCATCAATGACTACCTTTAATTCCCTTGTTAACCATATGAAAGATGAGTTTCATCAGCCCTTTTCAGCAGTTGAGGAACTAACTGGAGCTCAATTAATTAAAGTAACTTTCTCAAGGACTCATAGTAGGTGCAGAAGCAAGGAATCCAGTCCAATCTTGTCAGACACCAAAGCCTTAGTGCCTTTGCTACCTGCCTCATTATCATGTGCCCCTCTGCACGAGGATGGGAAATGATGGACTACTGGAGAAAGGGATCCTCTGGCCAACCCAGATGCATATACTTCACTGGTCTCTCTGAGCCTGTGGTTAAAAAGGAAGTGAAACATTGGTAGCCCAACTTTATTATGACCCTTTGGATAGCGAGCAGTTTCCCTTTCTTCTAAGTAATTGCCATTGTATGTATAATGCTTCTGGGGGAGCATGGACAGAAAATCCAAGGAAGGAGGCACCTTCATGAAGAGTATCCATTCTCTTCCTGTTTTCCCTTGAAAATCTGGAAAGCACTATGTGTAATTTCACTTTATGAAACTGAAGTCTGAGATCATCTCTAAATCATTCTCATGTATCATATGCTGCTTTTCAAAGGGAAAGAATATGCATTAGAAAGATTTGCTCAATCTTAAGCCTGCCTCTGAGCATCCAAGATCAATGTAGTGGCTGATTAAGTTGTGCTCTATAGATTTCTGCAGCCAAGTTCATCAAGGCACCCATTTCTCTCCCTCTAACGATGCTGAACCCCAAGCTCTTCTCAGAAGTGCTTTAATTTTCACTGGGTCACTGTGAGAAGACAGTGATTTAATGAACTGCAAATAGGAGAAGAAAATTACATAAGTCATCTTTGTATTCTTTCCCATGGTCTTACCATGGCTGTCCTGTCATTATTATGGTGCCTCTAGTGGCTTCTCTGTACTCAGCAGTGGAAATTAAATTATAAACCACATTTTCAGCAATGTAGCACACCAATAAAATCATAAAATCATTAGGATAAATAACGAAGATAAATTAATGTCAATGTGGCAATATATTATTTTATCCTGTATTATAGTAACTTTCTCCCAGCTGATTCTTTTTTTTTTTTTTTTTTTGGATCTTTTAAAAACCAGTTGTCTTCGAATGTGTATATATTTCAGGACTACTATCTATCAATGTAGATTTTATACAGCCAATTCCAGGAAGAGGCTACTACACAGCATTCTTTTTTTATTCTCCGGCAGACAGTTCTGCCTTTCAAAATGATAAGATAATGAGTTTGAGGTTTGAACACAGCTCTGTGTTTTAAAGGTAGCCTTGAAAATTAGTGAAGTTTTAATTAAAGATTAATCAAAAGTGCCAGACCCTTAGTAAGTTCAGTGCTTTTTACTTAATTCTGAGTGGCCCAATTTGAAAGAGTCTTTCAACTCAACTAGAATTTTGATCAACTGGCTGGAAGTTGGGAGAACAAAAAAGAGAAGGAAAGAAACAATCTTGAGAGTAAATGCTTAAAAACGCATCAAAGGCTGTTGAAAAGTCAGCTCTTAATCTGTGTCATGTTGAAGGAGAGAGTGTTGACAAGAGAAGGGCAGGATGCATTGGTTTGTCTTGGCCTCTTGGGTGGTGGTAGTACTGAGACCCGCCAGTGAGAATGGTCAGCCTGCTTTCCCTTCAGAACAAGCTTCTCCTACCAATGCCCAAGGGAGAAGCCTGGATCCCCAAAGGACTTGACTGTCATCTCCCAGCAGACGCACAGAGAAATCAAGGGAAGGGCAGAGAAATCAAACCTGTTTGACTCCAGGGTTCCTGTTGAAGGTGGGCAGCTCTGAACTATGGCCCTGCTGGAAGGGTAGATTCTGCCCATCCCAGAGCCTTCCATGAGGCTGGTGTTGCCCTGCCCCTTTCTTTCACAAAATCTTGGATCTCAGAACTGAAAACGTCCTCAGAATTATCCAGCTGTGCTTCCTTGTCTCCGTTCAAATCATCTCTACTGGAAACCAGTGCTGCTTGATTACCTCTAATGACAGGAAACTCACTTCTCGCCAACACTACTCATTCCACTGTTGCTCAGCTCATACTGCATATTCTTCCTTTTGCTGTTCGTAATTTCTGTCCAGTAATATGATACTTGTTTTCAATCTCTGGAACCTAAAAAATATAAGTGAAATCACTATTCTACAAGCCAGTCTTGCTGATGTTTAAAGACAGCCAGCATAATGTTCCTGAGTTTTCTTCAGATTAATCCTCATTGGTTATCAAGCAATCTGCTATTGGCTTTACTGGTCAGCTTCCAGGTGCCAGGGTCAAATGCAAAGAGCCCAGGTAGACCTGATGACTAATTCAGCCACTGTCATTTACCAAATATACCCTCAGGTCCATCGTGAATGTCTTTAAGCTTCTGACTCTTCAACTGTTAAAAGGGATTGTGTGATGATTAGAAGAGATGACATGTATAACGTTTCCTCACAACATGCTTGTAAACACGCATTTGGCAAACACCTCACCTTGTAGTTGGTATAAAACTGTCTATTCTATAATCCCCAGGTTATACATTGTTAAATCCCCCTTCCTAGGAGGATTATGTCTTAGAACATTCCATATGAGTACTCCTCCTCCTTCTAAATTAGTTATTGTTCATCATGAGCAAGGAAATGTGTGTTACCAAGCTTCAGTCTTCCCAGCAACCCGTGAGGCCATACTATTGCTGCCTCCATTTGACAGATGAAGAAAGAGAAGTGAGGAAGTCCCTGCCCAGGTCACACTGGGCATCTGACAGAGCCAGGACTCAAACCCAGGTCCCTCTGACAGTGGGTCCACTGGAAGATTCTGAAACATCTAGAAGTTGTTCTGGGGGAAATGGAACTAGAATCTGGTAGTAAAGCTTCCTCTTATAGGAGCAGATTCCCATTGTCAGTTCTGGCCAAGGAGAGAGCAAGCTTGGAATGTAACTGTGGTAGACATCAGCCACCTATCCAGCAGCCAACCCCTTCCTTCTCTCTTAATGATAGAATCTGGATTTTTCAGCCCTTGATAATAAATAAATCATGGTTGGTCTAAGCTTACAACGGCTTACATTTCTTTTAGTCAGATGCTCCTTTTGCAGGGAACATGGAGGAGCTTCTAGGAAAATATTTCATCTTTAATAAAAAAAATTTTAAAAGAGTGAAAGAAAGCTTGTTTTCTGCCCATTCATTTATCTTCAACTTGGAACAACAAAGTGTGAAGATGTGATGTTGGGATCTGTTGGCAGTCGTCTTGGTCACTGACAATGACCATGAGACAACCAACCTTAAGGTAAAATGGAAACTCATGAAACTTAGAAAGATGGAGGCTGAATCCTTAATAATACTTTCAGCTGTTGCATGGATCCTGGAATCACCTACTCTTTGTCACTTGACAGCACTGGTCAGAGTTCTAAGTTGCAGAATCCCAGCATCCATTGTGGCTGGTTCAAGTGAAAAACAATTATTCTTAAAAGATGTTAGCCAACTCACAGACTCTGCAGGAGGACCAGAGAGCTGGGCTTTGAAACTACAGAGATAAGAATAGCATCCAACCATGTCAGGGGAGCTGCTTTAGTGACAGCATCACTGTCACAGTCATTGCCGCTCGCCCCCAATGCTGCTCATGCCTAGATGCTAAAAGCTCTGAAGAAGCAGACATCTATGCCACAGTAATCACCTGCACAGAGAGTGCCGACATCTGACCCCCTCCTCACATTGCCCATTTCTGAATCCAAGTCTCACACAAGTATAGCCAGTTAGTAGAAGATGAGTCTCAGACCTGTACTCTAACTGCAAGGGAATCTGGGAATACAAGTTTGCTGGTCCCTATCCTTGAGAAGAGAGGACTTGTTATATGAAACATAACCAAAATATAGAGAGGGTATGGGGTGTCCACAAGAGACAGATATCTGCTAGAGTGAGACAGCCACGTGTCATCATCTCTTAAGCCAGAATCAGTCAAATACTCTGTTTCTTGGCATCCTTCTCACTTTCAGATGTGGAGTAAGCAGAGAGGTTGCACGTCGGCATCCTCACCGAACCAGAATGTCAGCTTTCTATCCCTGGGATGCTTGAGGCCCTGTGCACTCAGGCGTGTGCAGAAGGCGTTTAGTGAGGTGAATTCCTGAAGTTTTCAAGAGTTGCAGCTGGTGTGAGTTAGCTGATCATAAACCTTTCATGAATAAGGATAACGGGAGTTATAGCGCATAGAAGCATAGATTTGTAAGGTTGGAATGGACCTCAGAAAAATGGTTTCTTAAACAGCATAGTACACTTTGTAGATTGGGTGCATTTTAGAGAGAGAGAAAGAAAGGTATCCCCCTTCTACCAGGCATACATCGCATGCATCTGGAATGAAGGGGCTGCTCAGAGACCCCAGCCTGTTTCTCATTCTCAGTTGCCAGCATGTATCCTCTTGATTTCTTTATGTCTGCATTGACCTCTTCTCCCTTTGAGTGTGGGGGGTCATTCCCAAAGTTCATAATGGAGTCTCAGTCACCTTCTATTCTAGGAATGATCAAAGGCTTGGGAATCAACTTAGCCTGGAGGCTAGTTCTATCTGAGTGAGGCCTTCAACAAGTCACTTGTCTCTAAATCATATTTTCCTGGTTTATAAAGCTGGATGATTAAAACTGCCTCACTGGTCCACTATGAGAGTTGAAAAGCGAACCCGGTAATGAAGGCATCCAGCAGGATGCCTGGCACATACTAGGCACCTGAGCAAATGCTAGCTTCTCTTCTCCTTTCCTTTCCACTTGCAGTTCTTCTGGGATTGCATTGGTTTGCAATTTCATATATGCCCCTTGTGACTCCTTTTCCTAAGTATTAGCATGAGGCATTTAAATGTAGCTCCTTGCTGCTGCCTTTACTGGTGAGGAGCTGCCTTTGCCAGATGTCACAGGAGGAACCCTTTGACTCTCCACTGAACACGACCTCAGTAGCTCACTGCTCTCCTTTCCTGTCTCAGCCCAGCCCCAAAGAATCAGCTCCAGGCACACAGTGCTTGAGTTTCATGGGAGCAGGAACTGAGGCTTCGGCAACCTGTGTATATAACGAATGTTTACAGTCATTGAAGCTATTAACTTGGTAAAGATTTAAAACACTTTAAAAATTAAAGGAAGCAACTGCAAGGAGGCTGCAATGGGCTCCTCGGAGGATTCAGAACACATTCATGGGGATGGTCTTTGAATAACATGCATCTCTGCTGCCTGCAACCTTCATTCCCATCAAATCACTTAAGACCCTTGAGCAGGACCACATGTGTCAGGAAAATGAGGAAGAACCAAGAAGATCTGGAGAGCAGTTCCTGAAAGGGAGCCTGTTGGGCCATGAGATCAGGACTCCTGCTGCCCTCCCCGTCCTGGAACACCAGGGGTCTTGAACATGGGGCTTATACAGTCTCTCACAGCCCCACCCTCGCCATCAGTGGCTATGTTGTGCTGTGAATCTGCAGTTTTCCTGGTTAAAAGGAATTTTTGGATTCCTGGCCCAGTACAACAGCACTGACATGAGAGGAAAAGAAAATAGCCCTGGACTAGGCATGTTAAATACACGTTCTCATGTTTAATTCTTTAAAGAGCCTCCTGAATTAGGCATGACCCTTACTTTCAAAGATAAAATTACATTTTGGACATTATAGTGAGAAAACCGTGGCTCAGAAAAATTACATCTTTTGTCCAAGCTTATACAACCTTATACACCAAGGGTCAGGAGTTTGAATCCAATATTCATAGTGCTTTTCATTGTATCATACTACCTTTCAAGAAGAGATAACACCGTCGTTTCCACAAGTAAACAGCTGTTGCTCTAAAGCGGGGATTGGTAAATGTTTTCTATAAAGGGCCAAAGAGTAAATACTTTAGGTTCACGAGACACATATAACCCAGTGCATAGTCTGTTTTGGTTTCCTATACTTTGTTTTATACATTAAAAGCATAGCAACTATTCTTAGCTTGTAGAGCTATACAAACACAGGCAGTAAGCTGGACAGGACATGGTTTGCTAACCCAGGTGAGAACTAGACATCTCAATTAAATCAGTAAATAAAACTCCTGGCCCATGAAGTAATAAAAATAGCTAACATTTCGTGAGTCCTTACTGTGTACCACGTACTGTTTTCAGCTCTTTACATGCACTAACACTACATAATAACTATATTATCATGATTATATTATTTACATATTACAAGTGAGACAAAAGAAAAAGGATTAAGCCACTCAATGTTACACACTTGGATAGTTTCCAGAACTGCAGCTTTAAACCATGACCAACTATCTCAGGAAATTTATTTTAACAATAAAATATTTTTAAGCATTTTTTTATTGAGTTATAGTCATTTTACAATGTTGTGTCAAATTCCAGTGTAGAGCACAATTTTTCAGTTATACATGAACATACATATATTCATTGTCACATTTTTTTTTTTTTTGCTGTGAGCTACCATAAGATCCTGTATATATTTCCCTGTGCTATAAACAATAAAATATTATTTTATTTCAAGAACAAAAGTATTTAGCTGTGAAATGGCCTTTCTGGAAAGTCTGTAGATGAAAGATTCTTTTGTTTTCAATGTTTGTTTTTCTGAAAATTTGATTCCTCTTCGAGTCTTGGGTTAGTTCAATTATATATTTGTTTTGAATGGTAGGATTTACTTAGAGATATTCCAAATATATGGGTAAGATCCCAAGATGCCTTACTTGATCATACAGAGTCCCAGTAATTCATTAATTCAATAAAGTATTTTTAAATATGCATCAAATGCCAGCCCCTATGTGGGGCATTAAGAGCAGGGACCTTAATCCATTAAGCTCCCTGATCTCATGCAACTTGTGGTAAATGAGGGAGACAAACATGGACATGGAGAGATGAAATGCAATTTTGCAAGTGTTTTAGTAAAATTATGCCTAAAGGAGCAGGAAGAGTAGGCCAGGGAGAAGCCAGCTCTGGAACATGGGGAAGACATTGGAGAAGAGAAGGCTGGGTGTGGAGGGATGTTCTGTGTTTACAGAGGCCAAGGCTATGTGCAGTTTCTAGCCACCAGCCATACGCCTAACACTAGCCACCCTCTGGTCACAAGAGGGTTGTGTTAGTTTATACAACACCAGCCACAGTATGAAGCAGATGAAGCCCACAGTCACAGGACCTTGTACAATAGGAATGTATTTCTTGCTCACTCAACGTCCAAGCAGCATCAGTGGGAGGTTGGGTGCAGAGGGAACTCATGTTGAGAAATGCAGGCTAATGATGTGTCTGCATGTTCAACTCAGGCCCTCCAAGTTTGTCCTGAGTGCTGCTATCCCGCCGGCAAGTGGGAGCAGAGAGCACGAAGGGGCGTTTTACGGGCCAAACTTGAAAAGAGCACACGTTATTTCTGACCACAGTGGATTAGGCAGGACTCGTGGGGCCATACCTGACTGTGAGGAAGGCTGAGAAATGCAGTTAAGTCATCTGCACAGGGGGAAATAGAACTGGGCTTGGTCAACAGTGAGCCAGCCTCTGCCACAGAATGCGCTCAACCACTCATAGGATATCTGGAGATGGGGTTAATACTGACTCTCTGCCAAGCGGGAAATTAACAATTTATAGATAAACAACAATTCAGTAACAAAGAAATGCACAGATCTTACATATGCTATTGGCTGATGAAAGGCACAGGCCAGGGTTTGCCAAAATATGTCCCTTAGAGTTCTATTCTGATGACACTTTTCTACCCCAAAAGGGTTCCTCAAATAAGGAAATTTGAAAGGTATGCATATTTTCATATTCTATCCATTTTAAGAACACTTTTTCACATTTGTGTCTCTGACACAGTAATATATTTCACAGCAGACGGCTTCTTACAATCATACAGTTTGTGTGTGTGTGCTTTCTGTCCTAGTGGTATATAATACACATGACAGCAAATGAAATGTTCTGAAAGGTTTTGCAGATAAAAAAGGGGTGGGGTGATGTAGTTAGGTCAACCTGTGAATCCCAAAGGTATCAGAATATGAAAAAAAAGTTTAAATTTCACTTACTAATAACCATTAGATCAAATATTCATTCCATTGTTTCCATGTTGGCAAAAATTGACATAAATAACAGGAGCATTGAGTTCAGAGCAAAGTGGATCAGCTCTCTGCTGGACTGGGGTTTGCTAGGAGAGCCTCATGAAGAAGGCAATATCTTCAGCAGGTGAGTTAATGCGGGTCCTAGAAGGAAATTATAATATCAATCAGGATAACTTGAGGAGGGTCTGGTAGAGGGACTGTGTATGTTGGTGTGGGGGGCATATAGAGGCACTATGGGGAGAATGCAGTGCCCAGCACTGGCTGTCACTGCCTTTAGACCTAAAGGGACAAGTGAAGGAGAGGGCCGGGTCGAGAGGTCTGCCTTATAGGGGGCAGTGAACTCAGCTGAGGGATGCAGCCAGACTCAATGGGGCCCTGGGGTTGCAAGGTAAACAATGGAATAAATACCCTGTCCTCTTGCTCCTTCTTTGCCCCAGTCTCCTTCCAGGGACCCCTCACTGGCCAAATCCAAGCAGAAGCCAGAGGGCAAGGGAAGCGATAATGACCATAAGGGTCATCCTCCCAGAGCAGAGATAGGTGGAAAACGGTAGAGGCGGGATCTAGGGAGAAAGCAGAGTATCCAGCACAAGCAGGGCTTTGGACGATGTGAGAATATGGATTGGGCATGATAAAATGCACCGGGGAAAACATAACTGCCTCCTAGGCCCCTCACTGCTTCAGAGATTATAAAGCCCTTTCCCATCGTTTATTTGCTGTCACAACACCTCCATGAGGTACAAAAAGTAGGAATAATTATCCACTTTCTACACATGATGAAGCTGCCTTCCCCACATCTGAGCTTCAAAAGTCTGGTTGGGACTTGAAGGTGGTACTGCCTGGAGCCAACCTGATGCTAATTTCACCACAGGCGTGGCACACCTTGCTGACGGTGTCCCAGAAGGGTCATCTCCATGAAAGGATGTTGCTAATCACTTACTGCTACACTTTTCAATAGTTAGTAACCTTCAGTTCTTCCACATTTATGTAGCAATTCATACTTTCTATCCACTGTATAGAAAGGTCATGAAAAATCCACAGAACCCTCTGACCTCCCAGGGGCCAGAGGCCATTTCTACTGGGCAGATCCCATTCTCCTGTTCCCTCTGCTGCGAGTACTTACTGCTGTGCTGTTTTGCACAATGCAAAGATGAAATCCACTAAATCCAATCAATTAAGAGACCGCATGTGTGTCGAGTAAAAGAACAATAAAGTACTTGGAGAGAGAGAAAAATAAAGTGCTGTGGGTTGTTCTGGGAAGGGTAACTATTTCCAGCCTGTCAGGGAAGGCAACATGGAAAAGGAGCTTTTTTTTTTTTTTCCTGAGCCTTGGAAAAGGCTAGGCTTAGGACCAGCAAAAATGAGAGAAGGACATGGGCAAGATATTGCTTCTATATGTAATGCTTATGGTATTAAGAATAAAAATAAATAAAAGCAAAAGTGAAATACATCCAATAGATCTACATGTTACTTAAGAGACTTGGTGTCCTTTAGGCTTGGATTCTGGAGTCAGACTACCTAGGTTCAAATAGTGGCTCTGACAGTCATTAGCTGTGTGACCTTGGGCAAATTATTTAGCATCTCTGGACTTCAGTTTCCTCATCTGTAATTAAAAAAAAAAACAGATAAAATAGATAATATTACCACTTACTCCCTAGGGTTGTTAGGAGGATTATATGAGTTAATGACATAAAGTGCCTGGTACAGAGTACATTCTGGATGAATAAATTATAGTATTTAAGGATATTCCCAGAAAAACTAAAAAAAAAAAAAAAAGGAATCAAATCTGATTAAACATCACCTTTTGACACAATCTTTGATAACGTACCTTTAACATTTTATGCATTCTTTAATTCTGTTGTTTTCTTCCGCATGTGACAGAGTCCACAGGCAAGTGCAGCAAACCTCTGAGTGATGCTCAGGAAGCATTGCTTTTGACATGCCTCCTGATTTCCAATTTTTGTTTCAATTATATTAGATTAGAGGACTTCCACTTCCTCTCACTAGACTCAGCTCTTTCATATCTGTTTTCCACTCGTGTTCACAAAATATTAAGGGAAATGCAATGAAATAATCCAGTAATTGAGCAACATGGCAGTGCAAGCAGTGGTCCTGAAAACCTGAACTAGTAGCTGGTGAGTGATGCCGCCCAACCAGGTGGCCATCGGTTAGTGAGGTGAGGAAATCAGAACTTGTGGAGTCCAAATAGCAGAGCAGCAATGCAAGAAAGATGTCACACCGTGGTATGTTACCAGTCCACTGTGGTTTGGAAAGCTCTGTAAAACATGCAAAAGTGCCAGTGGTTCAAGATGCGAATATCCCAAGGTCCAAAAGCATTTGAACAAAGGCCTGGAAGGAAGAAATGCCTGAAGAATGAGATTCTACATATAGCTATGAATAGAGGGCAGGGCAGGAATCAAAGCAATACCAGGTTTTAAATAAAGATGGATCAGTGCTGGGCTAAACTGCAATTGGAGCCTGAGGTAAAAGGAAAAATCAGTAATACTCTTCCTTTCTTTATTTATAATTTTGAAGTTTTGTTTATTGTGGGTTTTTTGGCACTAAGAGTTTGGATTCTTTTTTAAATAGTGCATTAAAACATTATTTATTTTGAATGCTGGATTTCTTTGGTGCCCCCTTAAATTTTGTACAGAGATGAGTGCCGCAGTGCCCCCCCCCAACATCAGCTACCCTAGGAGTTAGGGTGCTTGAAAAGATGTATTAAGAAAGACATCTTTGAAGTCAGCTGGCCTGGAATCAAATCCTGGCTCACCTCTACCCTCATTTCTTTAAGTCTTCTTTAATTTCCTTAATCAATGTTTTGTAGTTCTCCATGTATAAGTTTTTCACCTCCTTGGTCAGATTTATTCCTAAGTATTTTATTGTTTTGGATGAAATTTTAAAAGGGATTATTTCTTTACTTTCTCTTCCTGTTGATTCATTGTTAGTGTAAAGAAATGCAACTGATTTTTGTATGTTAATCCTGTATCCTACTAACTTGCTGAATTCCTTTATTAGTTCTAGTAGTTTTTGTATGGAGCTTTTAGGGTTTTCTATATATAGTATCATGTTGCCTGCATATAGTGACAATTTTACCTCTTATTTTTCAGTTTGGATCCCTTTTATTTCTTGTTCTTGCCTGGTTGCTGTGTCTAGGGCTTCCAAATGTATGTTGAATAAAAGTGGTGAGAGTGGACAACCTTGTCTTGTCCCAGATTTTAGTGGGAAGCTTTTCAGTTTTTCACCATTGAGTACTATGCTGGCTGTAGATTTGTCAAAAATAGCTTTCATTATGTTGAGATATGTTCCCTCTATACCCACTTTGGTGAGGGTTTTTCTCACAGATCGGTGTTGAATTTTATCAAATGCTTCTTCTGCATCTATTGACATGATCAGATGATTTTTGTCCTTTATATTGTGGATGTGCTCTATCACATTGATTGATTGTATATGTTGAAACATCCTTGTCTTCCTGGGATGAACTCAACTTGATCATGGTGTGTGGTCATTTTTATGTGCTGTTGGAATCTGTTTGCTAATATTTTCGTAAGGATTTTTGCATCTATGTTCATCAGTGATATTGGTCTGTAATTTTCTTTTTCGATAGTGCCTTTGTCTGGTTTTAGTATCAGGGTGATGATGGCTTCAGAGAATGAGTTTGGGAGTACTCCCTCCTTTTCAATCTTCTGGAAGAGTTTGAGAAGGACAGGTATGAGTTCTTTGTATATTTGGTAGAATTCCCCAGTGAAGCCATCTGGTCCTCGACTTTTGTTTGTAGGGAGGTTTTTTATTGCTAATTCAATTTCATTTCTAGTGATTGGTTTGTTCAAGTGCTCAATTTCTTCTTGATTCAGTCTTGGTGGACTATATGTTTCCAGAAAATTGTTCATTTCTTCTAGGTTATCCATTTTGTTTCCATAGAGTTGTTCATAGTATTCTCATATGATATTTTGTATTTCTGTGGTAATGATTGTAATTTCTCCATTTTCCTTTCATATTTTGTTTATGTGTGCTCTCTCTTTTCTCTTCTTGGTGAGCTTGGCCAGAGATTTGTCAATCTTGTTTACTCTTTCCAAAAAACAGCTCTTGGTTATATTGATTTTTTCTATTGTTTTTAATCTCTATTTTATTCATTTCTTCCCTGATCTTTATTATTTCTTTCCTTCTGCTGACTTTTGGGTTTGTTTGCTCTTCTTTTTCTAATTCTTTTAGCTGGCAGTTTAGATTGTTTATTTGAGATTGTTCTCCCTTGTTGATGAAGATTTGTATCACTATGAACTTTCCTCTTAGAACTGCTTTTGCTGCATCCCATAGACTTTGTGTAGTTGTGTTTTCAATTTCCTATGTCTCAAACTGTTTTTTAATTTCTTCTTTGATTTCATCCTTGACCCATTGTTTTTTTAGTAGCATGTTGTTTAACCTCCATGCTGTCATTTTTTTCTTCTTTGTTTTTTCGTAGTTGATTTCTAGTTTCATGGCATTGTGGTCAGAAAAGATGCTTGAAATAATTTCAATATTCTTAAATTTGTTGAGGTTTCTTTTGTGCCTGAGTACATAATCTATCCTAGAAAATGTTCTATGTGCACTTGAAAAGAATGTATATTCTATTTTAGGGAAATATAATGTTCTGAAAATATTAACCAAGACAAATTGTTCTATTGTATCATTTAATTTCTATGTTGTCTTATTAATTTTATGTATGGAAGATCTGTCCAGTGATGTTAATGGGTTATTAAAGTCTCCTACTATGATTGTATTCCCATCAATTTCTCAGTTTATATCTGTTAGTATTTGCTTTATGTATTTAGGTGCTCCTATGTTGGGTGCATATATGTTAATGAGTGTAATATGCTCATCTTGTATTGCTCCTTTAATCATTATATAATGTCCTTTATCTTTCTTTATGGCCTTTGTTTCAAAGTCTATTTTGTCTGAAATCAATATTGCTGCTCCTGCTTTCTTGTTATTTCCATTAGCATGGAATATCTTTTTCCATCCTTTTTCTCTCAATCTATGTGTGTCTTTCTCCCCAAAGTGGGTTTCTTGTATGCAGCAGATTGTAGGTTCTTGTTTTATTATCCATTCTGCCACTCTGTGTCTTTTGATTGGAGCAGTTAGTCCATTGACATTCACAGGAATTATTGATAGATGTGTGTTTATTGCCATTCTGAACTTAGCTTTACAGTTGATTTGGCATTTCCTCTTTGTTCCTTTCTTTTTCTTTTTATGGCTTGATAATTTTCCTTTGTATTACTGGTTTCTTTGTTTCTTTTTAGTTTTTGTGACTCTGTTGTAAACTTTTGGATTGTGATTACCCTGTTTTGTACGTATATTAACCCATTACTATATCTGTTTGTTTTAAACAGATGGTAATATAAGTTCAAACCCACCCTACCAAGAACAAACAAAAAAAAAGAAAAGAAAAAAGAAAAAACTCTATATTTTCTTGCTCCCCTCTCCCACCCTTAATGATTTAGATGTATTCTTTCACAATTTTGTGTTTATTCTGTTGTAATTCATTGTAGTTATCACCTTCCAATTATGGTTTTCTCTTTTCTGTAGCATCCTGCTTCTTTTCTATTTAGAGTAGACCTGTCAATATTTCTTCTAGCATGGGTTTAGTGTTGCTAAACTCTTAGTTTTTGCTTGTCTGTGAAGTTCTTTATCTCTCCTTCTCTTCTAAAGGATAGCCTTGCTGGATAGAGTATCCTATCTTTTTCTTCATTCAGGACTTTGAATATATCTTGCCACTTCCTTCTGGACTGTAGTGTTTGTGTAGAGAAATCAGCTGAGAGCCTTATGGGGGTTCCCTTGTAACTCACTCTTTGTTTTTCTCTTGCTGCCTTTAGGATAATTTCTTTATCTTTAACCCTGGCCATCCTAATTATAATATATCTTGGTGTGGGTCTGTTTGGGTTCTTCTTGTTTGGGACCCTCTGTGCTTCCTGCATTTGGATATGTGCTTCCTGCATTTGGATATGTGCTTCCTTCTTTAGGTTTGGGAAGTTTTCAGTCATGATTTCTTCAAATAACTTTTCAATCCCCTCTGATCTTTCTTCTCCTTTTGGAACCCCTATTTTGTGTAGGTTGGCACACTTTATATTGTCCCATAGGTCCCTTATATTTTTTCCTTTGGTTTTTATTGTTTTTCTCTCTGGTGATCTGATTGGTGATTTCTGTTGTCCTGTCTTCTAAGTCACTGATTTGTTCCTCTGCATTATCTAGCCTGCTTTTTGCAGCTTTAGCTCAGCTTTTAGCTCAGCAAATGAGTTTTCCAATTTTAATTGGCTCCTCTTTATACTTTCAATATCCTTTTTTACATATTCTTGGTATCTATTCACAATCTCTTCTAGTTCCTTCAGCACTTTGATCACTCCTTTTTTGAAATCATGATCTAGTAGACTATCAAGGTCTATTTCATTGATCATTCTTTCAGGGTATTTCTCTTGTTCTTTTAATTGGGAGTGGTTCCTCTGCTTCTTCATTTTACTTGTATCTCGCTGACACTACAGATTATGGAATATCAGTTATCTACTATGGTCCTGAAGGGGTTTATAAATTTATTTATTTATTTATCTAAAGTGGATGCATAAATAAAACTAAGAAATAAAACCTTTAAAATAAGAAAAAAGGTTTGAAAACAGTATAATCAATAACAGCAGAACAAAACAAAGAGAAATAAGAATCAAATTGAGGCAAATTTTAAAAATTAATTTAAAAATTTTTAAAGAAAATTTAAAAAAGGATTTAAAAGTAATTTTAAAAAATTTAAAAAAGAAAAAAAAGACGAATGTATTCCTGTGGAAGCTGTGCTCTTAATAATTTTGTCTTGAGGTCATTCTTAAGTATGGGTGGCTGCCAAGTCTCCCTTCCATGCCTTTTTTTCTGTCATCCCTTTGGTTGGGGGTGTGGCCAGTGTTGTGGTGGCCAGAGCCTGCCCTAGCTATTGAGAGGGGCCTCCTTTTTGTTCTGTGGTTGTTGCTGCTCCTGCCTTTGCCCTGCTATGTGAACTCCACTCACTGGTTCCAGAGACCCTCAGGTCGCACACCAGGTCTCTGCTGCTCCCAGTGCTGCTAGGCGGGTGGATCACGCCCCCTCCCAACACCACTTACTGGCGCCGCACTGGTTCACAGTAGGTGGGCAGGTCACTCCCCAGTTCAGTGCCTCTGCCTAGGGTCTGCACTCAGTAGGTGAGCTCAGAGAAAACAGCCACAACAGCCCTTGCCACTGCTCTGTGCCCACTTATCTTAGTTCTGTCGATCAAAGGCTATTCCATATAGATCTGAGCCTTGGAGTTTCCCCATCTGTCCCGCTGACCTCTCTGTTGGAGAGGTGGAGAGCCAGCAAACGAGCACAATTCCTACTTTGCTGCTCCCTCCCCATGGGACCAGTCCCACACTATTTTCCTTTTTCTTCTTTCTTTTTTCCTTTTCTCCTACCAGATTTGTGGCATATTTTGTCTTTTGGAGAAGGTGATATTCTGCCAAAGTTCAGCAGGTGTTCTGATTGGATGAGTGGGTGAATGTCACTCTTGGTGTATTCATGGGAGAGGGTGAGCTATGAGTATCCTTCTACTCCACCGCCTTGGCCCTTCTCTAGCTAATTCCTTTGATTCTTCAAAACTCAGGGCAGGTGGCACCTCTTCCAAAAGGGATTCATGACCCCTCCCTCTGCCCTGTGAGATGCCCCTTCTCTGTGTTTCTAGGCACTGCCCTTTACATTCTATCTATTTATATTTACTGAGTACCTACTACATGACAGGCACAGTTTTATATACTAGGAAAACATCAGTGAGCCAAAAAAAAACAAACAAACAAACAAACAAAAAAAACAAAAACAAAAATAAAGCTTCCATTCCATGGAGTGAAAGACAGTGAACACCCAAACAATTAAAAATGTATCCAGTGGCATTGAGTCCTCAAAAGAAAAAATAAGCAAAAGGTTGGCAATAATGGGAAAGTGTGGGGCTGTTTTACATAGGATGGTAAAAAATGGAATTTTGAATAGAACATGTGAGCAGAGGCCTGAAGAAAGTGGAGGAGCAAGCCACAGGAATATCTGCAGAAAGGATATTCTAGGCCAGGATCAGTGTCAAAGAAGAGCAACAACTCTAAGGTGGGCATGTGCTTGGAGGAGCTAAGGTAAAGCAAGGAGGCTGATATGTGGGCTGAGCTAAGAAGCAAGGAGTAGTAGTGAGCAGAGAGTAGCCAGAGCCAGATTGTGCGTGGCCTTGTAATCTGTGGTCGGAACTTCAGATTTTATTCTGAGTGAGCTAAGAAGCCACTGAAGGATTCTGAGCAGAAGAGTGACACGTTCTGAATTTCACTTTCACACGTTCTAGCTGGAGAAGGAGAGGGTGATGAGAAGGAGAGAGTGATGAGAAGTGGTCAGGTTCGTGATCTGTTTTGAGGGTAGAGCTGACATGATTTTCTGGGAGATGGGCTGTGGGATGTAAGAGAAATGGAGAAGTTAAGGATGATTCCAAGATATATACACTGGCTCTCCTTCTGTCCACTTATTTCATAAACCTTGACCTACTGCATGGTGGTTGGGGATTCACCTATCTTTATTTCCTTCTAGATTATGGGATCTATCAGAGGTAGGAGCTCTGTCTTATGTGGCTTTGCATATCTAGTATCTAGCAGCTGAATATCCAGCATTTAGCATTTACTGGCTGCATGCATTAAATACATAATAAGTATTTGCAGAAATGAATAATTTTAGAAGGAATTACTCAATCAAAGTCCCTCTACTTAGCAGTTTGACCTGGGGAAGATGTCGTCAAGACTTCTGCTGATTTTGCCTTCCAGCATGAACCAAAACTCAGTTATTCTACCAAAAGAAACACTTCTGGCACCAGCCAGTGGTCAGTAAGAGTAATAGCTGATGTGCAAGTTGATGCAGTGTATATTATCTAATTTAACCTTCATACCAGCTCTGTGAGGTGATCTGGGTGAGCAGTGCTACTATCTACATTTTAGAGATGAAAAACATTGAGGCTCAAGAATCTTGAGCCAGTCGCCAATGGTTACAGCTAATAGTCCCAACTGGGACTGAAACTTAGGTCTTCTGATTCTAAACTCCAGGCTTTTCTCCCCTGACAAGGTAGACTGGTATTAAGCAGTCTTTGGGTATAGGTGGAATTTTTCAAATATGGCTCAGACTAAAGGAAATCAGTTTAGATTGCTGTGTCAGATATTCCATCTAGATATGAGAAAGAACTTGTCTGGTATTCAGGAAGAATGGAATAGTTTCAAGCTTTGAGCTCAACATTGTGCTGGGAACTCAAGTTGGGGAGATGGGATCCCTAGATATATAAAACAAGATCATTACCTTCAAGGATTTTATAACCCATGGAGTTATGAAACAAATATTTATTGAGTGCCTACCATTGTGCCAGTTTGGGAGGTCCACTACAGATACATAGGGCAAGGATGCACTGAAGTGGGGATGGTATGGACACAGACTGAGGACATTTTTTAAGTGTTCACAGTTGAAGACAGTGTTACATGGGGGTTTCAGGTTCAGGTTGTGGTGTCAGACTTTTTGGATTCAAATTCTGGCTCTGCCACTTACTAGCTGTGGGACTTGGGGAAAGTCAATTAACCTCTCTGAGCCTCATCTATAAAACAAGAATGATGACAGTGACCACTTTATAAGATCCTTATATTAATAATTAAATGATAAAATGCATATGAGAACTCAGCATAGCATAAGTTGTCAAACAAGGACAGAAAGAAAAAGAGAGTGTGAAAGTGAGTCCACACTTCTGGCAAGAGCAGATTTGAGCAGGGCTCTGGAGGTTGGATCTAAATGTAAAAATAAGAAAAAAAGGGAACCTCCATCTGATAAACCTCTCGATGCAAAGGAAAGAATGTACAAAGGGGTACCAGGAGCCCTTCCAAGTGTCCAGACTCCGGCTCAGCTGAGAAGGAAGACCATACCTGGACCACTTCTTCCTGGAGGAAATGTGAACACAGGACTTTAAGACCTTGAGAAACTGCTGGAAAGTTACTTTATTTTCACATTGCAAATCTGCTAAGTGATTTAGGTGACTACATTTCAGTTCTATTAGCTCATCAACAGTTTCTTAATGAGGCTAATTAACCCCAAACGGCTCCCACCACCACAGTGCTCCACTGAGAGCTTGGCTGTATGTAAACCAGTGAGCCCATGACCTCTGTCTGTGGCTGAGGCCTGGCTCCTGGGCAGCAATCTTATTAAAGCTTAATACTTACAGATACTTCACAGTTAAGTGAGGGCTTGTGGTGGCCCTGGATCCAAGGAAGCCACAAGTGCTGAAGACTAGAAGGAGGCTGCCTCATTGGGGACCCCATGTGAAGATTAAATCAAACACCAAGGGCCAACTCTTGCCTGGAGGGAAAACTCCTGTGGGAAATGGACCTCAGTGTGATTTTCTGGAATGTAATTTTTTTCAGTCATAAAAGTGGGCCAACACTCATGGCTACTAATGCTTTGTTTTTTAGCATCCTTCTTATAGACCTCCAGATGACACATCACAGCCTGCTTCCTGCTTCATGAGTGGATTGCATTAGAAAGTACTTGATGTAGGATCCTTACCTGAAGTTTCTAGAGCAGCTATAATATAGCTAGCATTTAACAAGTCTTACTATATGCCAGGGACTTCATATTATACACGCTTTATGAACATCATCTTATTTAAACTCTCCGTACCCTGTGAGGTAGGTACTACAGATCTTCCTTAACTTACAACAGGGTTACATCCTGATAAACCCATCGTAAGTTGAAAGTATCTTAAGTTGAAAATTCACTTAACACACCTTTCCTACCAAACACCTTAGCGTAGCCCAGCCTACCTTAAACATGCTCAGAACACTTACATTAGCCTACATTTGGGCAAAATCATTGAAGACAGAGCCTATTTTATAAGAAAGTTTTGAATAGCTCATATACTTTATTGAATACGGTGTTGAAAGTGAAAAACAGAATGGCTGTCAGGACTAGTTCTTTACCTGTTGATTGACCGCATGGCTGACCAAGAGCTGTGACTCACTCCCCAGCCCAGCATCACAAGAGAGTGTCATCCCAGGAAAAGATCAAAATTCAAAATTCCAAGTATGTTTTGTCCTGAACACTTATCGCTATTTTTTTTTTACATTTTTTATTGAGTTATAGTCATTTTACAATGTTGTGTCAAATTCCACTGCAGAGCACAATTTTTCAGTTACACATGAACATACAAATATTCATTGTCACTTTTTTTTGCTGTGAGCTTGTATATATTTCCCTGTGCTACACAGTATAATCTTGTTTATCTATTCTGCATATACCTGTCAGTATCTACAAATTTTGAAATCCCAGTCTGTCCCTTCCCACCCCCCGCCCCCTTGACAACCACAAGTTTGTATTACGTGTCTGAGTCTGTTTCTGTTTTGTATTTATATTCTTTTTTTTTTTTTTAAGATTCCACATATGAGAGATCTCATATGGTATTTTTCTTTCTCTTTCTGGCTTACTTCACTTAGAACAACATTCTCCAGGGACATCCATGTTGCTGCAAATGGCATTATGTTGTCATTTTATGGCTGCATAGTATTCCATTGTATAAATATACATTTACCGCTTTTTCACCATCAAAAAATCATAAGTCAGGAACTGTCTGCAGTATCATCCCTCTTTTATGAGCCATGAAAGACTGCAGAAGAGATAGGCAATGAGCCCAAGGTCTCATTTGTCAGAGGCACCATTCAAACCTAGACCTTCTCGAAGCCAAAGCTAGCAGATTTGGCATTGCACATCTATCCCCCAAAAGAAAGGGACACATCAACTCTGACTTTTAAGCTTGAATAATCATCACAAAATCGAGCACTCTGAACAGGTCCCTCCTTCAGGAGACAATATAGTAACAGTCCCCAGGAGTCAAGAACTGGAGTTCCAGCCTCAGCCCAAGTTCCTGGGAGACCCGAAGCAAATCACTTTGTCTCCTGGGACCCATGTTTCCTCAACTGTGAAAAGAAGGGTTGGCTTAGAAAGATCTCTTAAACTCCCTTCTAGCTCTGACGTTCTATCATTCTGACGTTACATCATGCCAAAGTAGTGGAATCAAATAAGATGTATTTTTAAAAAAGAAAAAGAGCCAGATGCTAAATTTGGCAGCCGTCAGTTCTGTGAGCCTTTAAATACTGTTTTTCCAGTGCTGAAATTAAAAAAAAAAAAAGAAAAATCTACTCAACTAATTTATTTCCTTTCTTCTTTCAATGAGTTCTAAATTACCCAGGGGGGTAGGATAAAAACTGTAATTCTGTTTTGACAGTTGAATGAACTGAGGCTTGGAGAGGTTAAGTGACTTACTTAGGATCACACAGCAATTCAACAGTAGAGGACAAACAAGAGTTCATGTTTTATTTGAAAGACCATTCTGGACTGGCTTACGGCAGAGACCCTGTCAACGGCTGTACTCAGTAACCACATGCATCACACAAAAGTTCTTCGATAATGACGCTGCTGGCAGTGAAAATGATGGCAGAAAGCAGTGCTGGGCAGGATACACCTTGGTGGGCGTGGAACCAAGCTGGGTTAAAATCCCAGCTCTGCCACTTACTAATCACACCATCACATGATCTCCCCCATTCCCCGACCACCCACACCTGCTTCCTCACAGTAGGGTTTTAAGGGACATACGTGATCAATGAAGGCACTTGTCTGTGATATGGTAGTTCCTGTCTCACACTCCCTTAACCTTTTGTGATTCGTTTCCCTTAACTGTAAGCTGGTTGTGATCGTATATCTTCATTGCTATGTGCAGTCATACCACTGGAAGGATATGGAACAAACTGCCCTTGGTATTCTGCCTCCTGCCTTCCTCTGTATATAAGGATGTTTTTCCACCTGATCAACCCAAAGAAACAACCCAAAGTAAGCATCAACCTATTAAGCAAGTTCAAGCAAATGCCAAAGGGCTGCCGTTCTGGCTTGGAATTCAGTCAGTGCCCTTAGGTATCAGGGCCTGCTGTGTGTGCCCTTGGTACCCCAATGCCAACTTTCTAATTGGATTTGAAGAGGATAGCATCTCCCCAAGTTTTCCACTCATACAAAGAGGCTGCAGCTTTTCCCTCCCACTACCACCTAAATGGGAAAACAGGGTCCAGGGCAGAGGTTATCCAAAGAGCCAAGCAGTGAATATTTTAGGTTTGCAGGCCATATGGTCTCTGCCTCAAATATTCACCTCTGCCATAAAAACAGCCTCAGACAATAAACAAACCTGGGGCCTGTTTTCCAATAAAATGTGATTTATAACAACAGGCAGGTCATTGTTTGCTGACCCCAGCTTAGGGAAAAGCAGTCCCACTTGACAATTCATTATAACCCTTCTTCATCTGTGGCACGTGGTGCACAAATGACTCCTCTCAGACACCCTATGAATAGATGTGATTCTTTCCAAGAAGAAGTTTGGAAGCCAGACTGACAGCATTTGAGAGGCTCAGCAGGGTTAATCAGTATGGTTCAGAATAGGCTAACAGCTGGGGCAAAAACCCTTAAAATCTCAGTGGTTCAACACCAGGAAGGTTTTCCCCCTGCTTGTAGTTTGGCCCTGTGTGGGTTGGCAGGCTCCCCGGGGATGGGTGGGGGCCATGGTGGGAAGGAGGACTCTGATCCCCAGAGTCATGCAGAGAGCAGGGGCTCTGAACATTTTTGTGCACGAATCTCTTTGGCAGTTTGATATAGCCTATGGACCTTTCTCTGAATGATGTTTGTAAATGAATCACATAAAATCCATAGGATCACACAGAAAATAAATTTTGAAATAGTTATCAAAATATTAAAATTAAAAGACCCACGTTGTAATATAGTACTGTGTGTACTTCTTTATAAGTACATCATTAAATAGATCCAGCAGCCAGTCTGATAACTACTGTAATTACAAAGTAATGATGAGCAAAAATGATATTTTGAGATGCTTATGTAATAACTGTAATGTGATATGAAAATATCTCTGATTTTTACTGGAAAAGAAGTCACAAGTACTATTAACACTACAGTGGTTTGGTGCTTGCGCTCATAATTGAAAAAAATGCTAACTTTCAATTAGAGGTTAGTGAAAATAAAAAGGTAGTGTTGCTCCTCCCAGGTTCCAGCATCCTGGGCCCTCTTGGGCACCAAAGGACCTAAGTTTTGGAATCCCTAATCCAATATCCAGGTCAGGCCTCAGAATCCTCCACCGGCTTCTCTGCTGGCAGGCAATGGAAGAGAGCCAGATGGGTGATGTCACATGCAACTTAGGGGCCAGATCCAGAAGTGGGGTTCACATCACTTCACCTCTGCCCATGACCAGGCACTAGGTCGCAAGTTTACCCATCTGTGTGGCAAAGGGCACGGAGGGGCCCTGTTGTGTGAACTTGCCCTTCCCACCAGGAAGGAAAGGGGAACTACATTGCAGTGAGCCCCAGCAGGCTTTCTCACACTGGCCGAGCCAGGATTTGAACCCAGGACTTACAGGCAAGTGGCCAGTGCTCTTTCCACTCCTCTTCAGTATGTCAGTAACGGGGCACACACCCAAACCACCTCCCTCCCTGTAGTCCGGAGTTCCTCTACCTCACCACTATGGGCATTTTGATTTACTTGTTGTAGGGGTGTCCTGTGCCTCACGCATAGTTAGCAGCACCCCTGGTCTCTACCCACTAGGTGCCAGTAGCACTCCCTTAATAGGGACATCGGGAAAATGTCTCCAAATACCTTCAAGTGTCCCCTGCCAGTAGGTGCTGGGGGTGAATTTCTCCTGGGTGACAACCACCGTTTTAGTCCCTTTACCCAGCCCTTGGTCTTTGGTGTCTGGAGTATGTCTCTGGAATGATCGGAACTGCTTAGAAAGAACTGGTGAGACCCCAGAAGTTACGTTTACAATACATGATCCTTTTAGACTTGAAAGACTAGGGCACAGAAGTAGCAATATGCCTTTCCAACTCCCCTACTCCAGTACTTTTAGCTGGATGTTTAAGCAGAAACATACTCCTGGACATAGGAGAAATCTGGACCAGCCTTGCAGCATGTGACGTTAGCTTGGTGCCAGCAACTCAATATTTCAATGACAACAAGCGAAAGTCAATAGGGACTGGGTTGGTTGCCCAACCCTATTGGGCCAGACAGGAAATTGACCAACACAGGTGGTTAAATTTATTATGAAATATAACAAAGGGCTGAAATTTGTTTGTTTCTGCTAATGACCACCTCAACTGCATATTGATTAAGATAGAAGATCAGCTGTCCCCGGCATATCACCTTGATTAAATGCTTTAGTCCAGATGATGCTAAAAGTGAATTACACAGATTATGAGCTAATTAGAAACCTAGTTTCTTGAAATAATAATAGGTTTTCAGAAAGGGAGGCTATCTTTTGTGCTTATATAAGTTTCAGCAATTATTTAAGTCAAATCAATTCAATTTCCTTACACAGGACTTACCAGGTCCTTTCACAGACCTGGTACTTTTAACTTTCTAAGCAGGGGACATGGCATGCAGTATTTCCCACTCATCCCCTTTTTCATAGAGTATCTCCAGGTGTTGCAGAAAAATATGTTACAGCTTGGTGTTATAGCTGAGTTGTGACAGCAACCTGAATCCAGGCGACAGACCAAGCAGCACTCGGAGAGTTGGAGAACTTAGGTTTATTTTACCAGTGGACCCAGAGGAGTTAACACTGCAAGCTCTGGACCCTGTCTATAGATTTACACAAGCTTTTGTAGGCTGCCAGTTTTACACTTTGCAACATCATATGCAAATAAAGTATAACAGAAGTTGACCAACCAGGAACAAGCTTTGTAGAAATAGACCAATCAGGAGTGACAGAAATAACCAATCAGGAGTGAGCTCCATGCAAATGAAGTACCACAAATGGACCAATCAGAAGTTAGGGAAGTGGACCAATCAGAAGTGAGAGTAACAACCAATCAGGAGTGAAGGAAATAACCAATCAGAAATTAGCTCAGGGAACCAATAGCATTTTAGGGACAAGTAAGCTGTTTCAGAGGGAAAAGTGAGATAGAGCCTCTGGGCCAGGGAACAGGACGATACCGGCATGGGAGTAGTGGCCCTGCTTGGGGGCCCTGCTGGTCTTTTTATGGGGCTTTCCACCTCACAGGAACTAATGTGCTCCCAAAATATACTTTATAAAATGGTGCTGGAGTCTCTCTAGGCCTTGGTTTCTTCCCCCTCACAAGGGGACAGCACAATCTCCCTCACGACCTTACAGAGCTATTGGGAATAAAAATGAGAAAACACTTGAAAAAGTTCTTTGTAAACTCTGAAGAGTTATAAAAGTTTAAGAGGTCATTATCAATGCATACTTATTAATAATTTACTAATAATAAAATCTTCCCTGCCTCACTTAGATGTTGAGTTGATGAATGTGATAATTGAGGTAACAGAGGCCCTGAGAGGTTAAGGGCCCAAAGACCCAAAAGGTTGATGGTGCAGCTAGAAATGGAGCCACAGCACAGATTAATTAGGATGACAAATACAGAAGCACTCTGAGCTTGGGAAAGCACTCTCTTCAATGCCAGTTGCTTTTGTTGTAGGGATGGTTATTATTTTGACTGCAGTGGAAAACAAGGCAGCAGGAAACCAAATAGTGGCATAAGCCACCCAGCAGTTTGGAAAGAATGAGGAAAGGGCGCTACACTGAGTTGGAACATGTCTTGAGCTCTTCTGAAAGCTACTTGACCTTTTTGAGCCTTTGTTCTCCAATCTACAAAGTGGAATTTTATATAATGCCTGTCTTCCAGAATGCTTGGAAAAATTGGAATATCCATGGGGTATCAGAATTGGTGTAGCAGGATATAGTGTGAGAGTGGAGGCCATTCAGCGGAAAAAGCTTTTGCTCTTACTCTGCAACTGCACACAGCTTTCTGGAGAATCCTCTAAGGCCTGCAACTCTGTGATGGGCAGATCCTTAGCAGAGAATGCAGCAGAAGCAAAGGTCTGATTCCAGACCTTCAAGTGAAACACACATATAACTATGCAAAACAAAACATTGACCCAAGGGTGACTCAAGGGGTGGAGAGTTTCTGGGGTTCAAAGAAGAGCCTGGTGATCTATCTAGAAAGGCTCCCTGCAGAAGGTGGTGCTCTTACTGACCCTTCCCACTTCACATGTAAGAGTGGGCCTAGCCTCCTCGCACCTCTGGCCCTCCCCACAGCTGCCCAGGTGAGCAGTCTGGGTGTGGAATAGGCCATTGCCTGAGGAATCCAGTGGACTGGCACCAAGTCTGCAGCACAACTGTGAGTGTGAATAATGAAGCTCCACCCTGGGGTAACGTGTCAGTTACATCTCAGCATTGATTCAGTACTTTATGCTTTTGAAGTATTTTTGTAACCATTAATCACCTGGACTGTTACTCTGCCGGATGCCATCAATGGAGGAAACCCCTTCCTCAGAGCATGCTGCTCTTGTTCCTCTCCCAGTGGTATAATGTTTAATCTGTTATCTATGACTCTCTCTCTCTCTCTCTTTTTTTTTTTTTTTAGTTTAAGCTAGTTTTTTTTAACATTTTTATTGAGTTATAGTCATTTTATAATGTGTCAAATTCCAGTGTAGAGCACAATTTTTCAGTTATACATAAACATACATATATTCATTGTCAAATTTTTTTCACTGTGAGCTACCACGAGATCTTATATATATTTCCCTGTGCTATACAGTATAATCTTGTTTATCTAGTCTACATTTTGAAATCCCAGTCTGTCCCTTCCCACCTCCTGCCCCCTTGGCAACCACAAGTCTATATTACTACGTCTGTGAGTCTGTTTCTGTTTTGTATTTATGTTCTTTTTTTTTTTTTTTTTTTAGCTTCCACATATGAGAGATCTCATATGGTATTTTTCTTTCTCTTTCTGGCTTACTTCACTTAGAATGACATTCTCCAGGAGCATCCATGTTGCTGCAAATGGTGTTATGTTGTCAGTTTTTATGGCTGAATAGTATTCCATTGTATAAATATACCACTTCTTCTTTATCCAGTCATCTGTCGATGGATATTTAGGCTGTTTCCATGTCTTGGCTATTGTAAATAGTGCTGCTATGAACACTGGGGTGCAGGTGTCTATGACTCTTTTAATATATTCTATCTGCTCTGTACTTTTCTATTATCTGATCTAGTGTAAGTGAAATTTTAAAGCTGATTGAAAATTTTAAAAAGGAAACAAGTTGTATGTATCTCTATGTCTAAGTAAATAAGACACAAATGGTGCTAGTTCTCTCGGGTGACGATGAGCTACTTGAGAGACAGCTCAGCAGGGTCCCCTCAACCTGATGGCTCCTACCAGTGGTCTGAGGCCAGCAGAACTCCCAGAATGTTTTTTCCTGCCTTTCAAACCTAAAGCCAGAAATCAGCCTTGGAGCAGGCAAGGCCAAGAACAGTGTAAAGAGAATCAGGAAAGGATATCTAGGTACCTAAGGACAGGAATCCTATTAGGCAAAGAATACCCAAAGCATAATACTTTTCATACCAGAGGGTGGGAGAAAAATTCAGCTAATTAATTCCCTTTTCTGTCAGCTCTCTTGTCACCTAAGTAGTTCTTGACTCCACCCACTGGTCCCCTGCCCTGCTCTTAATGCCTTCGTGTGAGGCATCCATGGGGCGCTGTTTTACCAAACAGCTGGAGGAACGAAAGAAGCTTTGATTTGCAGTATTTGCCAATTTCCCTGGTACACATTCTTCCACTATGGCAAATCTCGAGCTAACAACATGACACCATTAAACGTGGAGTAGGGAAAAGGTGCCCCGTGGTAGCCCATCGCTTTATACCACTTCCACCAGACAGAAAAAATAGATGCTCATAATCTCCAGAGCAGCCACAAGAGTAAAGTGTAATTTTAAAAATTAGGAAGTAATGAGTTTTAAAGAGGCATTGCTGTTGTTCAATATAATTACATTTATGTATTTGAAGGTTTATAGAATTTAAATATTGATAATAATGTGTTTGACAACAAGCTTGTGAAATTCCTAAAAATTTAACAATAGGCCCTCATGAGCTGGTATGGGTGGACTCCAGTACCTTAATTGTTGCAAGCTTTTAGCTATTTCATTGCCTTCCAGCCAGAGGCCACCAGGAACACATCTTCAGTTGAACAAATCTAGTTTATTGCTCTTTTTAATGAGGCAGAACGGATAGCATGGGATTTCATGAGGCGTCTCAGTCAGAGGTGCTAGGAAGGGCCTATTATAGGATCAAAACTTGTGTTAGTTGCTTTAGAGGAAGGTTCAAGGAAGCAGGACACGGTCCAGAACTATGAGTTGTCAGGAATGGGGGTAATTCTAAGACTTAGTATCTTAGTGAATCTCATCTACAATGCTGAAAGAATGAAGCGAGGTTAAACCTGTAATTGGTAAAGCAGCATCAGCTACTGACACTGACCAATAAAGGGGGATGTTTAATCATTTTTGTTATTTGGACAATGTTTGTGCTTTTAGTCTGTGTTCAGACAGGATTATGGACTGGTCTTGTCTTTGACTTGACTCATTATAGTCACAGAGCAGCCTTGTCTGCTGTGGTCTGTGAAGGGGTTTATGGTCATCAGGGGAACACCAAGGCCTGGCTGAAAGTTCCAGACCAGCCCCTGGGGTTCAGGGGCTGCTTTTCCCTTTCCCAACTGGGATCCTCACCCCAGTCTTGTGTCACCCAAATGTGTCTTTCCATACTACCAAACTTTCTAAAGCACAGATCCAGTCGTATCCCATCTCCACTTAAAACCGTCCAATTGATCTCCTTTGTCCTCCTAATAAAATGGCAGCTTGCAAGTCCTGCTGGTCCTTGCCTTGTTTTGACCCTCATCTTAGGCACACCCTGCTTCACATTTTCCAGTTCCTCTCATGCCATTTTTCTGCACCATGCCTGCCTTGCCCATGCTGTTTCCATGCTCAGGAATGTCTTCTCCCACTTCCATCAGCCCTCCCACTCCTACTCAGACTCTGCAGGCAGCCCACCCATCGTTTAAGGCCCGTCTCAAGTGCCACCTTCCACAGAAAGCTTTCCCTGACATCCAGCCTGATTCCTGCTTAGGCTGGGAACCCTCCTTGGTGCTCTCGTAAAGTCAGTCAATTCATTCAACAAGTATTTCATGATGTTTTCTTTCCCGGGCTTTGTTCTAGGCCCTAAGAATTCAGCTAAGAATACGACAGATACAGTCCCTGTTCGTTTGGATTTCACATTCTGATGGACAGAAATAAGCAACGATTTTTTTTAAAGCTGCCAAAGAAGAAACAAACCAATGCCAATAAATGTTCCATATAGATTTATAATTGGGTTCTATGGAAGTGACTGGCTGCTTCTTGAGATTGAGCCTTTTTGCAGAGAGGACAATCTGAGGTTGAAATCTGAGTGACTAGATAGCTTGTCCCATATTCTAGCCTCATTATCTGATTAAGGACCCATTTCCCTTACAAGAATATAAAATTATGGGATAATTCTTCCCTCCTGGCCTTTCAAGCTGCTGAGATTTCTCCCCTGTCATCTCCAAATACCCAGATCTCACCCATGGTAAGGACTGGTGAGGTCATTCTGTCCCTGAAGGCTTTGCCAGCTCCTGAAGAACTTGGCAGTCCTGAGCCTCAGTAACCTGCACCACACGGTGGTCTTCAATACCAGGATTTGCAGAGGAGCACCTGAAATTCCAGACCCAGCGCTGTCTTTCTGTGGGACATTGGACAAGTCATTTAATTTCTCTGAATGCTTTTTCCATCTGTTCAGTGGGCAAGCTCCCTTATGATAAAGGGCTATACTTTTTTCTTTGCATATAATTTACATAGAGCCATAAGGACTGTATCTTATTTACCTTTGTAGCCCCAGCATTGAACACAGTGCCTGGCACACATTACGTGTTTATAAATGTCTGTAGAGTAAATTGATGGAATAATCATAATCACTTTCCTAAAGGAATGTTTTTGAGATAACTGATTTCAAGCATCTAATAGGAAATAGGCCAAAAAAAGAACTCTCTGTTTTCATTCTTACATTAGCCTCTCTTTTTCCCCTGTTGCTTTTGTTCCTTTTATTTACACTATTATATTTTCACTTTATCCCACATATGAGAAACCTTTGACACAAAGTTAGGGCTTAATAAACCTCAATTTACTGGTTTTAAACTATAATGAAATATGAGGCACTCAATGGCTCTGAAAAATGGAGAACACTCAGAATGTATGCCTCAAAGTTATTGAAAATCTATTAATTTGGTTTGCCTTCAAAGATGTCACTTTAAATGTAGTACACACTCATTAAAGAAAATTTGGGAAATACGGAGGAGTAGAAGGAAGAACGGAATACTTTAGTTCTATCTAAGCATAATCACTGTTGACATTTGAGAATATATGTTTTTTAAACATGCATAATTTTGCTTAGTTGAGTCATACTGTATATACAATTTTATTTGCTTTTTCCCCTTAACATACCTTAAGTACTTTTCAAGCTATTGTCTAATTTTAATGGCGGCACTATATTCTGCACCATAGTTCACTCAGGCATTTGCTATCATTGGACATTTATTTGCTTCCTATTAGATTCTATTATAAATAATACTGCAGTGAGTGTTTGTGTGGATATTCTTCCCCCAAAACAAAACTGTAAGTTCAAGAAACTGAGGTGTAGATGTAAATCTGGAATTGCCTCCAGAACTCTTTGCTGTAAAGCAAAGTGTATGAAATACTTTTTTAAAAAATGCCTTAGATCCTAACTTTATTGTTTCCACTGGTATAGGTTGAAAAGTCAGAAAGAGAAGATTTTAGAAGTTAATTGAGAAATAGCAAGCAAGTTGGGTAAACTGCCTAATCTAAACCCATTAGATAAGCATTTATTACAATACAGTACATTGATGATTGTAATTAGCACATTTATAGTTTTTAGGAAACATATTTCTCTCTATTGACTGAAGTCTTGAAATCAACAGCTTTTCAAGCAGGGCTGTGGCTGGGTAGCACGTTCTGTGGGCTAGGGAACTGGTCACCAAATTCCCTGAGCCTAACATTCCTGAGCTTGGCTTACCTTTCAGAGTTGTTGTGAGAGGAATAGGAGATGATGATTAGAACCATTGGTTGTTGTTATTATTGTTGTTTTCAATTCATCAAATCTCTTGAGATTTAACTTGCTTTCAGAAACATGCACCAATCTTAAGAGGACAATTTGAGTACTTCTTATATATGTTTACATCTGTGTTACCTCCAATCAGATCCAGACGCAGGACTTTTCCAGCACCCTGGAAGACTCCTTCGTGCCCCGACTCAGCCAGCAGCTCCCCATTGTAACTATTTCGCATATTCTTGAACTTCACATAAGCAAAATTGTATAGTATGGACTCGTGTTTTTTTTTGGTCTAACTTATTCTACTTATCATTATATCTGTTCAGATTTCCCAATGCTCACCCTTTTTCATTGTTGTATAGTATTCCATTGTGTGACTATATTCATTCTACCACGATGGACATTTTTGTTATTTCTGCTTTTTGGCCATTATAGTTAAAGGAGTTGTGGACATTTTTATATGCCTTTTTGTGAACAACAGGTATATGCTTTTAGACATTTTACAAATTATTGGTGAGAACAATGGACCGAGAGCTAAGGAATCTGGGTTGTTTTTGGAGCTCTGCCATTTCCAAGTTGTATAATTTTATGCAAATCACTTCACATCTCTGGATCCAAATTTCCTTAGCAATAAAATGAGGAGTTTTCACTTTGAGAGTTCATGACTTTCTGACTAAATACCTGTGTAACATGAAGGGAAGTCATTTCATTTCTCTGGGTCTCAGTTTCCTGATCTATAAAATAAAGCAATTGAGCCAAATGCTACCCAAGATCCCTTCCAGCTGTAAATTCCATGTTTCAAAAGAATTCAATACTGTCTGCATCGCAGAGATAATCATTGCTTTCCACAAGGAATCACCAAAGTGTCCTGAATGTAGCAATTCTTTCCAAGAGCCACCATTCAGCAAAGGAATTTGGAGGCAGAAGACACGAGCTTGGTCAGCTCATATCTTAGAAATACACCTCAATCTGCCTCGGTTTTAGCATCTGTAAAATGGGGGTAATGAGGTTTGACTTACCCCTCTCAAGCCTATTGTATGATACTGTGATCCTCAGCTTCTTCCAACAAGACCACAGCCCCATGCAGGGAGACCCTTACTGTCTTGTCAAACTCTGTACCACCCACTGACACACAACACAGTGCCTGGTAGGTGCTCAGCAAAGGATTTCCTGAATGAATGAAAGTGTTTTGAAAACTATACATTGTTTTATGAATGTTAACTTTCATCATTACTTCCTGTTATAGTCCATGTGCTGATGGAATCAAATCTCAAGGTGGATTCATTTATGCAATTGAAATTATACATTGCTTGTCTTGTGCATTAAATCATGCTACTTGCTAAGGGGCTTCAAAACATGAGGCATGATCTCAACCTTTGAAGATATGCATCACTCAATTCAACAAATATTTATTTCCTGAACACCTGTTATTGCACCAGGCATAGTGCCAGGTGCTGGTACTAAAAGGATAAATAACACATAATTCTTTTTGCTTTCTCATTGTTGTGTGTTATATTTTCCATTAATTTATTTATTTGCTGAGAATTTTCCCTTCCATATGATCCACCAATGGTATACATAACCTATAGGGAAGACAGACAAGTAAACAGATTATTAACAATCTTTCATAATTGGTTTTTAATGGAAGTGTGAATGGAGTTCTGTGGGAACAAAAGTGCAGACACTGAAAAAGCCACAAAAAGTAGGTCACATTCAACCAAACCTTAAAGAATGAGTAGAAGTCAGCCACACAGATGTAGCCCCCTGCCTCTCTGCTTCTCTCTTCAGCCCCTCTCTGACCTGGGCTCTGCAGAGCTGCTAGGAATCTTTCAAAGGAGAATCACAGCATGTTGCACTGCTGTGTGAATCCCTCAGTGCTCTCCCACCACTCTCTGAGGAAAACCCAGCCCCTCACTATGCACAAAGCCTGGACTGTGCTGGATCCTGCCTCCTGCTCTGCTCTCACCCTTGCCCACTGTGCACCATGGCCTCCTTTCTGCTCCCAAGCCACACCATGCTCTTTCCCTTCCCTGAGATTTCGCCTTTGCTGTTCCCTCTGCTAGGAGTGCTATTCTCCACACTCCTCATACAGATGGTTTATTTCCATACTTCTGATCTGTCTTAGCCACTCCCTCCTCTCATGTGCTCAGTCTTAGTGTTTCTCAGTCCAGATTCATATTAAAATTGTCTAGCAAATGAAGCGTCTAGAAAAGGCAATCTCTAGAAAGCAGATCAGGGGTTGCCCAAGGCTGGGGGTGGGGATAGGGAGCTACTACCAATGGGCAGGAGGGATCCTTTTAGGTGATGGAAATGTTCCAGAACTGAACTGTGGACAGCTGCACAACTTTGTAGCTGACTACACATCATCAAAACACATACTGACAATGTGTGATGTAAATTATACTTCGATAACTGTTTTAAAATTTTACCTGAGGTGCTTTTAAAAAATATTTGTACTTGGAGACGACCCCACGCCTAGAAACTCTGGGGATGAGGCCTGAGCACCTATACATTTTTAAAGCTCTCCAAGTGATTCCGATATACAGCTATAACTGAGAACCACTGCTCTATCTTATCAGCCTGTTTACTGACTCCATAGCACTGTAGTTAGCTTATTTACTGAATTGTTTACTTGATTATTGCCCTGATCACACATAGTAAGAGCTCGCTAAGGGAGAGTCTTTTACTGGATCACTTTCAGATCTCCAGCATCTAAGAACATAGTAGCTTCTTAATGTATGTTTATTAAGTAAATGAAC